>NW_027012451.1:0-19410 GCF_036934945.1 Oncorhynchus masou masou
CCACTGTGGTCTCACCCTTTTACAGTCACTGTGGTCTCCACCCTACTACCCCTGTCTGCCTGTCTCACCCTTTTTACAGTCACTGTGGTCTCACCCTACTACCCTGTCTGTCTGTCTCACCCTTTTACAGTCACTGTGGTCTCACCCTACTAACCTGTCTGTCTGTCTCACCCTTTTACAGTCACTGTGGTCTCACCCTTTTACAGTCACTGTGGTCTCACCCTACTACCCTGTCTGCCTGTCTCACCCTTTTACAGTCACTGTGGTCTCACCCTACTAGCCTGTCTGTCTGTCTGTCTCACCCTTTTACAGTCACTGTGGTCTCACCCTACTACCCTGTATGCCTGCCTCACCCTTTTACAGTCACTGTGGTCTCACCCTACTACCATGTCTGTCTCACCCTTTTATAGTCACTGTGGTCTCACCCTACTACCCTGTCTGCCTGTCTCACACTTTTACAGTCACTGTGGTCTCACCCTACTACCCTGTCTGTCTGTCTCACCCTTTTACAGTCACTGTGGTCTCACCCCACTACCCTGTCTGCCTGTCTCACCCTTTTACAGTCACTGTGGTCTCACCCTACTAACCTGTCTGTCTGTCTCACCCTTTTACAGTCACTGTGGTCTCACCCTTTTACAGTCACTGTGGTCTCACCCTACTACCCTGTCTGCCTGTCTCACCCCTTTTACAGTCACTGTGGTCTCACCCTACTAACCTGTCTTTCTGTCTCACCCTTTACAGTCACTGTGGTCTCACCCTACTAGCCTGTCTGTCTGTCTGTCTGTCTGTCTGTCTGTCTCACCCTTTTACAGTCACTGTGGTCTCACCCTACTACCCTTTCTGCCTGCCTCACCCCTTTTACAGTCACTGTGGTCTCACCCTACTACCCTGTCTGTCTCACCCTTTTAGAGTCACTGTGGTCTCACCCTACTACCTGTCTGCCTGTCTCACCCCTTTTACAGTCACTGTGGTCTCACCCTACTACCCTGTCTGTCTGTCTCACCCTTTTACAGTCACTGTGGTCTCACCCTACTAGCCTGTCTGTCTGTCTGTCTGTCTGTCTCACCCTTTCACAGTCACTGTGGTCTCACCCTACTAGCCTGTCTGTCTGCCTGTCTGTCTGTCTCACCCTTTCACAGTCACTGTGGTCTCATCCTACTAGCCTGTCTGTCTCACCCTTTTACAGTCACTGTGGTCTCACCCTACTAGCCTGTCTGTCTCACACTTTCACAGTCACTGTGGTCTCACCCTACTACCCTGTCTGTCTGTCTCACCCTTTTACAGTCACTGTGGTCTCACCCTACTACCCTGTCTGCCTGTCTCACCCTTTTACAGTCACTGTGGTCTCACCCTACTAACCTGTCTGTCTGTCTCACCCTTTTACAGTCACTGTGGTCTCACCCTTTTACAGTCACTGTGGTCTCACCCTACTACCCTGTCTGCCTGTCTCACCCTTTTACAGTCACTGTGGTCTCACCCTACTAACCTGTCTTTCTGTCTCACCCTTTTACAGTCACTGTGGTCTCACCCTACTACCCTGTCTGCCTGTCTCACCCTTTTACAGTCACTGTGGTCTCACCCTACTAACCTGTCTGCCCTTTTCTGTGTCTCACCCTTTTACAGTCACTGTGGTCTCACCCTACTACCCTGTGCCTGTCTCACCCTTTTACAGTCACTGTGGTCTCACCCTACTACCCTGTCTGCCTGTCTCACCCTTTTACAGTCACTGTGGTCTCACCCTACTACCCTGTCTGCCTGTCTCACCCTTTTACAGTCACTGTGGTCTCACCCTACTAGCCTGTCTGTCTGTCTGTCTGTCTCACCCTTTCACAGTCACTGTGGTCTCACCCTACTAGCCTGTCTGTCTGTCTGTCTGTCTGTCTGTCTGTCTGTCTCACCCTTTTACAGTCACTGTGGTCTCACCCTACTACCCTTTCTGCCTGCCTCACCCTTTTACAGTCACTGTGGTCTCACCCTACTACCCTGTCTGTCTCACCCTTTTAGAGTCACTGTGGTCTCACCCTACTACCTGTCTTTCTGTCTCACCCTTTTACAGTCACTGTGGTCTCACCCTACTACCCTGTCTGTCTGTCTCACCCTTTTACAGTCACTGTGGTCTCACCCTACTAGCCTGTCTGTCTGTCTGTCTGTCTGTCTGTCTCACCCTTTCACAGTCACTGTGGTCTCACCCTACTAGCCTGTCTGTCTGCCTGTCTGTCTGTCTCACACAGTCACTGTGGTCTCACCCTACTAGCCTGTCTGTCTCACCCCTTTTACACAGTCTCACCCTACTGCCTGTCTGTCTCACCCTTTCACAGTCACTGTGGTCTCACCCCTACTACCCTGTCTGTCTGTCTCACCCCTTTTACAGTCTGGTCTCACCCCTACTACCCTGTCTGCCTGTCTCACCCTTTTACAGTCACTGTGGTCTCATCCTACTAACCTGTCTGTCTGTCTCACCCTTTTACAGTCACTGTGGTCTCACCCTTTTTTACAGTCACTGTGGTCTCACCCTACTACCCTGTCTGCCTGTCTCACCCTTTTACAGTCACTGTGGTCTCACCCTACTAACCTGTCTTTCTGTCTCACCCTTTTACAGTCACTGTGGTCTCACCCCACTACCCTGTCTGCCTGTCTCACCCTTTTACAGTCACTGTGGTCTCACCCTACTAACCTGTCTGTCTGTCTGCCCTTTTACAGCCACTGTGGTCTCACCCTTTTACAGTCACTGTGGTCTCACCCTACTACCCTGTCTGTCTGTCTCACCCTTTTACAGTCACTGTGGTCTCACCCTACTAGCCTGTCTGTCTGTCTGTCTCACCCTTTCACAGTCACTGTGGTCTCACCCTACTAGCCTGTCTGTCTGTCTGTCTGTCTGTCTGTCTGTCTGTCTGTCTGTCTGTCTGTCTCACCCTTTTACAGTCACTGTGGTCTCACCCTACTACCCTTTCTGCCTGCCTCACCCTTTTACAGTCACTGTGGTCTCACCCTACTACCCTGTCTGTCTCACCCTTTTAGAGTCACTGTGGTCTCACCCTACTACCCTGTCTGCCTGTCTCACCCTTTTACAGTCACTGTGGTCTCACCCTACTACCCTGTCTGTCTGTCTCACCCTTTTACAGTCACTGTGGTCTCACCCTACTAGCCTGTCTGTCTGTCTGTCTGTCTGTCTGTCTCACCCTTTCACAGTCACTGTGGTCTCACCCTACTAGCCTGTCTGTCTGCCTGTCTGTCTGTCTGTCTCACCCTTTCACAGTCACTGTGGTCTCACCCTACTAGCCTGTCTGTCTCACCCTTTCACAGTCACTGTGGTCTCACCCTACTACCCTGTCTGTCTGTCTCACCCTTTTACAGTCACTGTGGTCTCACCCTACTACCCTGTCTGCCTGTCTCACCCTTTTACAGTCACTGTGGTCTCACCCTACTAACCTGTCTGTCTGGCTCACCCTTTTACAGTCACTGTGGTCTCACCCTTTTACAGTCACTGTGGTCTCACCCTACTACACTGTCTGCCTGTCTCACCCTTTTACAGTCACTGTGGTCTCACCCTACTACCCTGTCTGCCTGTCTCACCCTTTTACAGTCACTGTGGTCTCACCCTACTACCCTGTCTGCCTGTCTCACCCTTTTACAGTCACTGTGGTCTCACCCTACTAGCCTGTCTGTCTGTCTGTCTGTCTGTCTCACCCTTTCACAGTCACTGTGGTCTCACCCTACTAGCCTGTCTGTCTGTCTGTCTGTCTGTCTGTCTGTCTCACCCTTTTACAGTCACTGTGGTCTCACCCTACTACCCTGTCTGCCTGTCTCACCCTTTTACAGTCACTGTGGTCTCACCCTACTAACCTGTCTGTCTGTCTAGCCCTTTTACAGCCACTGTGGTCTCACCCTTTTACAGTCACTGTGGTCTCACCCTACTACCCTGTCTGCCTGTCTCACCCTTTTACAGTCACTGTGGTCTCACCCTACTACCCTGTCTGCCTGTCTCACCCTTTTACAGTCACTGTGGTCTCACCCTACTACCCTGTCTGCCTGTCTCACCCTTTTACAGTCACTGTGGTCTCACCCTACTAGCCTGTCTGTCTGTCTGTCTGTCTCACCCTTTCACAGTCACTGTGGTCTCACCCTACTAGCCTGTCTGTCTGTCTGTCTGTCTCACCCTTTTACAGTCACTGTGGTCTCACCCTACTACCCTTTCTGCCTGCCTCACCCTTTTACAGTCACTGTGGTCTCACCCTACTACCCTGTCTGTCTCACCCTTTTAGAGTCACTGTGGTCTCACCCTACTACCCTGTCTGCCTGTCTCACCCTTTTACAGTCACTGTGGTCTCACCCTACTACCCTGTCTGTCTGTCTCACCCTTTTACAGTCACTGTGGTCTCACCCTAGAGCCTGTCTGTCTGTCTGTCTGTCTGTCTGTCTGTCTGTCTGTCTCACCCTTTCACAGTCACTGTGGTCTCACCCTACTAGCCTGTCTGTCTGCCTGTCTGTCTGTCTCACCCTTTCACAGTCACTGTGGTCTCACCCTACTAGCCTGTCTGTCTCACCCTTTTACAGTCACTGTGGTCTCACCCTACTAGCCTGTCTGTCTCACCCTTTCACAGTCACTGTGGTCTCACCCTACTACCCTGTCTGTCTGTCTCACCCCTTTTACAGTCACTGTGGTCTCACCCTACTACCCTGTCTGCCTGTCTCACCCTTTTACAGTCACTGTGGTCTCATCCTACTAACCTGTCTGTCTGTCTCACCCTTTTACAGTCACTGTGGTCTCACCCTTTTACAGTCACTGTGGTCTCACCCTACTACCCTGTCTGCCTGTCTCACCCTTTTACAGTCACTGTGGTCTCACCCTACTAACCTGTCTTTCTGTCTCACTCTTTTACAGTCACTGTGGTCTCACCCTACTACCCTGTCTGCCTGTCTCACCCTTTTACAGTCACTGTGGTCTCACCCTACTAACCTGTCTGTCTGTCTAGCCCTTTTACAGCCACTGTGGTCTCACCCTTTTACAGTCACTGTGGTCTCTACTACCCTGTCTGTCTGTCTCACCCTTTTACAGTCACTGTGGTCTCACCCTACTAGCCTGTCTGTCTGTCTGTCTGTCTCACCCTTTCACAGTCACTGTGGTCTCACCCTACTAGCCTGTCTGTCTGTCTGTCTGTCTGTCTCACCCTTTTACAGTCACTGTGGTCTCACCCTACTACCCTTTCTGCCTCTCACCCTTTTACAGTCACTGTGGTCTCACCCTACTACCCCTGTCTGTCTCACCCTTTTAGAGTCACTGTGGTCTCACCCTACTACCCTGTCTGCCTGTCTCACCCTTTTACAGTCACTGTGGTCTCACCCTACTACCCTGTCTGTCTGTCTCACCCTTTTAGTCACTGTGGTCACTGTCTGGTCTCACCCTTTCACAGTCACTGTGGTCTCACCCTACTACTGTCTGTCTGTCTGTCTGTCTGTCTGTCTCACCCTTTTACAGTCACTGTGGTCTCACCCTACTTTTACAGTCCTGTCTGTCTGTCTCTGTCTGTCTACTACCCTGTCTGCCTGTCTCACCCTTTTACAGTCACTGTGGTCTCACCCTACTACCCTGTCTGCCTGTCTCACCCTTTTACAGTCACTGTGGTCTCACCCTACTAGCCTGTCTGTCTGTCTGTCTGTCTCACCCTTTCACAGTCACTGTGGTCTCACCCTACTACCCTGTCTGTCTCACCCTTTTACAGTCACTGTGGTCTCATCCTACTACCCTGTCTGTCTCACCCTTTTACAGTCACTGTGGTCTCACCCTACTAGCCTGTCTCTGTCTCACCCTTTCACAGTCACTGTGGTCTCACCCTACTACCCTGTCTGTCTGTCTCACCCTTTTACAGTCACTGTGGTCTCACCCTACTACCCTGTCTGTCTGTCTCACCCTTTTACAGTCACTGTGGTCTCACCCTACTAGCCTGTCTGTCTGTCTGTCTGTCTCACCCTTTTACAGTCACTGGTCTCACCCTACTAGCCCTGTCTGTCTGTCTGTCTGTCTGTCTCACCCTTTTACAGTCACTGTGGTCTCACCCTACTACCCTTTCTGCCTGCCTCACCCTTTTACAGTCACTGTGGTCTCACCCTACTACCCTGTCTGTCTCACCCTTTTAGAGTCACTGTGGTCTCACCCTACTACCCTGTCTGCCTGTCTCACCCTTTTACAGTCACTGTGGTCTCACCCTACTAGCCTGTCTGTCTGCCTGTCTGTCTGTCTCACCCTTTCACAGTCACTGTGGTCTCACCCTACTAGCCTGTCTGTCTCACCCTTTTACAGTCACTGTGGTCTCACCCTACTGTCTGTCTGTCCTGTCTGTCTCACCCTTTCACAGTCACTGTGGTCTCACCCTACTACCCTGTCTGTCTGTCTCACCCTTTACAGTCACTGTGGTCTCACCCTACTACCCTGTCTGCCTGTCTCACCCTTTTACAGTCACTGTGGTCTCATCCTACTAACCTGTCTGTCTGTCTCACCCTTTTACAGTCACTGTGGTCTCAGTCACTGTGGTCTCACCCTACTACCCTGTCTGCCTGTCTCACCCTTTTACAGTCACTGTGGTCTCACCCTACTAACCTGTCTTTCTGTCTCACCCTTTTACAGTCCTGTCTGTCTCTGTCTCACCCTTTCACAGTCACTGTGGTCTCACCCTACTAGCCTGTCTGTCTGTCTGCCCTTTTCTGTGTCTCACCCTTTTACAGTCACTGTGGTCTCACCCTACTACCCTGTCTGCCTGTCTCACCCTTTTACAGTCACTGTGGTCTCACCCTACTACCCTGTCTGTCTGTCTCACCCTTTTACAGTCACTGTGGTCTCACCCTACTAACCTGTCTGCCTGTCTCACCCTTTTACAGTCACTGTGGTCTCATCCTACTAACCTGTCTGTCTGTCTCACCCTTTTACAGTCACTGTGGTCTCACCCTTTTACAGTCACTGTGGTCTCACCCTACTACCCTGTCTGCCTGTCTCACCCTTTTACAGTCACTGTGGTCTCACCCTACTAACCTGTCTTTCTGTCTCACCTTTTACAGTCACTGTGGTCTCACCCTACTACCCTGTCTGCCTGTCTCACCCTTTTACAGTCACTGTGGTCTCACCCTACTAACCTGTCTGTCTGTAGCCCTTTTACAGCCACTGTGGTCTCACCCTTTTACAGTCACTGTGGTCTCACCCTACTACCCTGTCTGTCTGTCTCACCCTTTTACAGTCACTGTGGTCTCACCCTACTAGCCTGTCTGTCTGTCTGTCTGTCTCACCCTTTCACAGTCACTGTGGTCTCACCCTACTAGCCTGTCTGTCTGTCTGTCTGTCTGTCTCACCCTTTTACAGTCACTGTGGTCTCACCCTACTACCCTTTCTGCCTGCCTCACCCTTTTACAGTCACTGTGGTCTCACCCTACTACCCTGTCTGTCTCACCCTTTTAGAGTCACTGTGGTCTCACCCTACTACCCTGTCTGCCTGTCTCACCCTTTTACAGTCACTGTGGTCTCACCCTACTACCCTGTCTGTCTGTCTCACCCTTTTACAGTCACTGTGGTCTCACCCTACTAGCCTGTCTGTCTGTCTGTCTCACCCTTTCACAGTCACTGTGGTCTCACCCTACTAGCCTGTCTGTCTGTCTGTCTGTCTGTCTGTCTCACCCTTTTACAGTCACTGTGGTCTCACCCTACTACCCTTTCTGCCTGCCTCACCCTTTTACAGTCACTGTGGTCTCACCCTACTACCCTGTCTGTCTCACCCTTTTAGAGTCACTGTGGTCTCACCCTACTACCCTGTCTGCCTGTCTCACCCTTTTACAGTCACTGTGGTCTCACCCTACTACCCTGTCTGTCTGTCTCACCCTTTTACAGTCACTGTGGTCTCACCCTACTAGCCTGTCTGTCTGTCTGTCTGTCTCACCCTTTCACAGTCACTGTGGTCTCACCCTACTAGCCTGTCTGTCTGCCTGTCTGTCTGTCTCACCCTTTCACAGTCACTGTGGTCTCATCCTACTAGCCTGTCTGTCTCACCCTTTTACAGTCACTGTGGTCTCACCCTACTAGCCTGTCTGTCTCACCCTTTCACAGTCACTGTGGTCTCACCCTACTACCCTGTCTGTCTGTCTCACCCTTTTACAGTCACTGTGGTCTCACCCTACTACCCTGTCTGTCTGTCTCACCCTTTTACAGTCACTGTGGTCTCACCCTACTAGCCTGTCTGTCTGTCTGTCTGTCTCACCCTTTCACAGTCACTGTGGTCTCACCCTACTAGCCTGTCTGTCTGTCTGTCTGTCTGTCTGTCTCACCCTTTTACAGTCACTGTGGTCTCACCCCTACACCCTTTCTGCCTGCCTCACCCCTTTTACAGTCACTGTGGTCTCACCCTACTACCCTGTCTGTCTCACCCTTTTAGAGTCACTGTGGTCTCACCCTACTACCCTGTCTGCCTGTCTCACCCTTTTACAGTCACTGTGGTCTCACCCTACTAGCCTGTCTGTCTGTCTGTCTGTCTCACCCTTTCACAGTCACTGTGGTCTCACCCTACTAGCCTGTCTGTCTCTGTCTGTAGCCTGTCTGTCTCACCCTTTCACAGTCACTGTGGTCTCACCCTACTACCCTGTCTGTCTGTCTCACCCTTTTACAGTCACTGTGGTCTCACCCTACTACCCTGTCTGCCTGTCTCACCCTTTTACAGTCACTGTGGTCTCATCCTACTAACCTGTCTGTCTGTCTCACCCTTTTACAGTCACTGTGGTCTCACCCTTTTACAGTCACTGTGGTCTCACCCTACTACCCTGTCTGCCTGTCTCACCCTTTTACAGTCACTGTGGTCTCACCCTACTAACCTGTCTTTCTGTCTCACCCTTTTACAGTCACTGTGGTCTCACCCCACTACCCTGTCTGCCTGTCTCACCCTTTTACAGTCACTGTGGTCTCACCCTACTAACCTGTCTGTCTGTCTAGCCCTTTTACAGCCACTGTGGTCTCACCCTTTTACAGTCACTGTGGTCTCACCCTACTACCCTGTCTGTCTGTCTCACCCTTTTACAGTCACTGTGGTCTCACCCTACTAGCCTGTCTGTCTGTCTGTCTCACCCTTTCACAGTCACTGTGGTCTCACCCTACTAGCCTGTCTGTCTGTCTGTCTGTCTGTCTGTCTGTCTGTCTGTCTGTCTGTCTGTCTCACCCTTTTACAGTCACTGTGGTCTCACCCTACTACCCTTTCTGCCTGCCTCACCCTTTTACAGTCACTGTGGTCTCACCCTACTACCCTGTCTGTCTCACCCTTTTAGAGTCACTGTGGTCTCACCCTACTACCCTGTCTGCCTGTCTCACCCTTTTACAGTCACTGTGGTCTCACCCTACTACCCTGTCTGTCTGTCTCACCCTTTTACAGTCACTGTGGTCTCACCCTACTAGCCTGTCTGTCTGTCTGTCTGTCTGTCTGTCTCACCCTTTCACAGTCACTGTGGTCTCACCCTACTAGCCTGTCTGTCTGCCTGTCTGTCTGTCTGTCTCACCCTTTCACAGTCACTGTGGTCTCACCCTACTAGCCTGTCTGTCTCACCCTTTCACAGTCACTGTGGTCTCACCCTACTACCCTGTCTGTCTGTCTCACCCTTTTACAGTCACTGTGGTCTCACCCTACTACCCTGTCTGCCTGTCTCACCCTTTTACAGTCACTGTGGTCTCACCCTACTAACCTGTCTGTCTGGCTCACCCTTTTACAGTCACTGTGGTCTCACCCTTTTACAGTCACTGTGGTCTCACCCTACTACACTGTCTGCCTGTCTCACCCTTTTACAGTCACTGTGGTCTCACCCTACTACCCTGTCTGCCTGTCTCACCCTTTTACAGTCACTGTGGTCTCACCCTACTACCCTGTCTGCCTGTCTCACCCTTTTACAGTCACTGTGGTCTCACCCTACTAGCCTGTCTGTCTGTCTGTCTGTCTGTCTCACCCTTTCACAGTCACTGTGGTCTCACCCTACTAGCCTGTCTGTCTGTCTGTCTGTCTGTCTGTCTCACCCTTTTACAGTCACTGTGGTCTCACCCTACTACCCTGTCTGCCTGTCTCACCCTTTTACAGTCACTGTGGTCTCACCCTACTAACCTGTCTGTCTGTCTAGCCCTTTTACAGCCACTGTGGTCTCACCCTTTTACAGTCACTGTGGTCTCACCCTACTACCCTGTCTGCCTGTCTCACCCTTTTACAGTCACTGTGGTCTCACCCTACTACCCTGTCTGCCTGTCTCACCCTTTTACAGTCACTGTGGTCTCACCCTACTACCCTGTCTGCCTGTCTCACCCTTTTACAGTCACTGTGGTCTCACCCTACTAGCCTGTCTGTCTGTCTGTCTGTCTCACCCTTTCACAGTCACTGTGGTCTCACCCTACTAGCCTGTCTGTCTGTCTGTCTGTCTCACCCTTTTACAGTCACTGTGGTCTCACCCTACTACCCTTTCTGCCTGCCTCACCCTTTTACAGTCACTGTGGTCTCACCCTACTACCCTGTCTGTCTCACCCTTTTAGAGTCACTGTGGTCTCACCCTACTACCCTGTCTGCCTGTCTCACCCTTTTACAGTCACTGTGGTCTCACCCTACTACCCTGTCTGTCTGTCTCACCCTTTTACAGTCACTGTGGTCTCACCCTAAGAGCCTGTCTGTCTGTCTGTCTGTCTGTCTGTCTGTCTGTCTGTCTCACCCTTTCACAGTCACTGTGGTCTCACCCTACTAGCCTGTCTGTCTGCCTGTCTGTCTGTCTCACCCTTTCACAGTCACTGTGGTCTCACCCTACTAGCCTGTCTGTCTCACCCTTTTACAGTCACTGTGGTCTCACCCTACTAGCCTGTCTGTCTCACCCTTTCACAGTCACTGTGGTCTCACCCTACTACCCTGTCTGTCTGTCTCACCCTTTTACAGTCACTGTGGTCTCACCCTACTACCCTGTCTGCCTGTCTCACCCTTTTACAGTCACTGTGGTCTCATCCTACTAACCTGTCTGTCTGTCTCACCCTTTTACAGTCACTGTGGTCTCACCCTTTTACAGTCACTGTGGTCTCACCCTACTACCCTGTCTGCCTGTCTCACCCTTTACAGTCACTGTGGTCTCACCCTACTAACCTGTCTTTCTGTCTCACTCTTTTACAGTCACTGTGGTCTCACCCTACTACCCTGTCTGCCTGTCTCACCCTTTTACAGTCACTGTGGTCTCACCCTACTAACCTGTCTGTCTGTCTAGCCCTTTTACAGCCACTGTGGTCTCACCCTTTTACAGTCACTGTGGTCTCACCCTACTACCCTGTCTGTCTGTCTCACCCTTTTACAGTCACTGTGGTCTCACCCTACTAGCCTGTCTGTCTGTCTGTCTGTCTCACCCTTTCACAGTCACTGTGGTCTCACCCTACTAGCCTGTCTGTCTGTCTGTCTGTCTGTCTCACCCTTTTACAGTCACTGTGGTCTCACCCTACTACCCTTTCTGCCTGCCTCACCCTTTTACAGTCACTGTGGTCTCACCCTACTACCCTGTCTGTCTCACCCTTTTAGAGTCACTGTGGTCTCACCCTACTACCCTGTCTGCCTGTCTCACCCTTTTACAGTCACTGTGGTCTCACCCTACTACCCTGTCTGTCTGTCTCACCCTTTTACAGTCACTGTGGTCTCACCCTACTAGCCTGTCTGTCTGTCTGTCTGTCTGTCTGTCTCACCCTTTCACAGTCACTGTGGTCTCACCCTACTAGCCTGTCTGTCTGTCTGTCTGTCTGTCTGTCTCACCCTTTTACAGTCACTGTGGTCTCACCCTACTACCCTTTCTGCCTGCCTCACCCTTTTACAGTCACTGTGGTCTCACCCTACTACCCTGTCTGTCTCACCCTTTTAGAGTCACTGTGGTCTCACCCTACTACCCTGTCTGCCTGTCTCACCCTTTTACAGTCACTGTGGTCTCACCCTACTACCCTGTCTGTCTGTCTCACCCTTTTACAGTCACTGTGGTCTCACCCTACTAGCCTGTCTGTCTGTCTGTCTGTCTCACCCTTTCACAGTCACTGTGGTCTCACCCTACTAGCCTGTCTGTCTGCCTGTCTGTCTGTCTCACCCTTTCACAGTCACTGTGGTCTCATCCTACTAGCCTGTCTGTCTCACCCTTTTACAGTCACTGTGGTCTCACCCTACTAGCCTGTCTGTCTCACCCTTTCACAGTCACTGTGGTCTCACCCTACTACCCTGTCTGTCTGTCTCACCCTTTTACAGTCACTGTGGTCTCACCCTACTACCCTGTCTGTCTGTCTCACCCTTTTACAGTCACTGTGGTCTCACCCTACTAGCCTGTCTGTCTGTCTGTCTGTCTCACCCTTTCACAGTCACTGTGGTCTCACCCTACTAGCCTGTCTGTCTGTCTGTCTGTCTGTCTGTCTGTCTCACCCTTTTACAGTCACTGTGGTCTCACCCTACTACCCTTTCTGCCTGCCTCACCCTTTTACAGTCACTGTGGTCTCACCCTACTACCCTGTCTGCCTGTCTCACCCTTTTACAGTCACTGTGGTCTCACCCTACTAGCCTGTCTGTCTGTCTGTCTCACCCTTTCACAGTCACTGTGGTCTCACCCTACTAGCCTGTCTGTCTGTCTGTCTGTCTGTCTGTCTGTCTGTCTGTCTGTCTGTCTGTCTCACCCTTTTACAGTCACTGTGGTCTCACCCTACTACCCTGTCTGCCTGTCTCACCCTTTTACAGTCACTGTGGTCTCACCCTACTACCCTGTCTGCCTGTCTCACCCTTTTACAGTCACTGTGGTCTCACCCTACTACCCTGTCTGCCTGTCTCACCCTTTTACAGTCACTGTGGTCTCACCCTACTACCCTGTCTGCCTGTCTCACCCTTTTACAGTCACTGTGGTCTCATCCTACTAGCCTGTCTGTCTGTCTCACCCTTTACAGTCACTGTGGTCTCACCCTACTAGCCTGTCTGTCTGTACTGTCTGTCACCTTTCACAGTCACTGTGGTCTCACCCTACTACCCTGTCTGCCTGTCTCACCCTTTTACAGTCACTGTGGTCTCACCCTACTAACCTGTCTGCCTGTCTCACCCTTTTACAGTCACTGTGGTCTCACCCTACTACCCTGTGCCTGTCTCACCCTTTTAGAGTCACTGTGGTCTCACCCTACTAACCTGTCTGTCTGTCTCACCCTTTTACAGCCTGTGGTCTCACCCTACTACCCTGTCTGTCTGTCTCACCCTTTACAGTCACTGTGGTCTCACCCTACTACCCTGTCTGTCTGTCTCACCCTTTTACAGTCACTGTGGTCTCACCCTACTACCCTGTCTGTCTGTCTGTCTCACCCTTTTACAGTCACTGTGGTCTCACCCTACTAGCCTGTCTGTCTGCCTGTACAGTCACTGTGGTCTCACCCTAGCCTTCACAGTCACTGTGGTCTCACCCTACTACCCTGTCTGTCTGTCTCACCCTTTTACAGTCACTGTGGTCTCACCCTACTACCCTGTCTGTCTGTCTCACCCTTTTACAGTCACTGTGGTCTCACCCTACTAGCCTGTCTGTCTGTCTCACCCTTTACAGTCACTGTGGTCTCACCCTACTAAGTCCTGTCTGTCCTGTCTGTCTTCTGTCTCACCCTTTTACAGTCACTGTGGTCTCACCCTACTACCCTGTCTGCCTGTCTCACCCTTTTACAGTCACTGTGGTCTCACCCTACTAACCTGTCTGTCTGTCTAGCCCTTTTACAGCCACTGTGGTCTCACCTGTCTTTTACAGTCACTGTGGTCTCACCCTACTAGCCTGTCTGTCTGTCTCACCCTTTTACAGTCACTGTGGTCTCACCCTACTAGCCTGTCTGTCTGTCTGTCTGTCTGTCTCACCCTTTCACAGTCACTGTGGTCTCACCCTACTAGCCTGTCTGTCTGTCTGTCTGTCTGTCTGTCTGTCTGTCTGTCTGTCTCACCCTTTTACAGTCACTGTGGTCTCACCCTACTACCCTTTCTGCCTGCCTCACCCTTTTACAGTCACTGTGGTCTCACCCTACTACCCTGTCTGTCTCACCCTTTTAGAGTCACTGTGGTCTCACCCTACTACCCTGTCTGCCTGTCTCACCCTTTTACAGTCACTGTGGTCTCACCCTACTACCCTGTCTGTCTGTCTCACCCTTTTACAGTCACTGTGGTCTCACCCTACTAGCCTGTCTGTCTGTCTGTCTCTGTACTGTCTGTCTGTCTGTCTCACCCTTTCACAGTCACTGTGGTCTCACCCTACTAGCCTGTCTGTCTGTCTGTCTGTCTGTCTCACCCTTTTACAGTCACTGTGGTCTCACCCTACTACCCTTTCTGCCTGCCTCACCCTTTTACAGTCACTGTGGTCTCACCCTACTACCCTGTCTGTCTCACCCTTTTAGAGTCACTGTGGTCTCACCCTACTACCCTGTCTGCCTGTCTCACCCTTTTACAGTCACTGTGGTCTCACCCTACTACCCTGTCTGTCTGTCTCACCCTTTTACAGTCACTGTGGTCTCACCCTACTAGCCTGTCTGTCTGTCTGTCTGTCTGTCTCACCCTTTCACAGTCACTGTGGTCTCACCCTACTAGCCTGTCTGTCTGCCTGTCTGTCTGTCTCACCCTTTCACAGTCACTGTGGTCTCACCCTACTAGCCTGTCTGTCTCACCCTTTTACAGTCACTGTGGTCTCACCCTACTAGCCTGTCTGTCTCACCCTTTCACAGTCACTGTGGTCTCACCCTACTACCCTGTCTGTCTGTCTCACCCTTTTACAGTCACTGTGGTCTCACCCTACTACCCTGTCTGCCTGTCTCACCCTTTTACAGTCACTGTGGTCTCACCCTACTAACCTGTCTGTCTCACCCTTTTACCCTTTTACAGTCACTGTGGTCTCACCCTACTACCCTGTCCCTGTCTCACCCTTTTACAGTCACTGTGTCTCACCCTACTAACCTGTCTTTCTGTCTCACCCTTTTACAGTCACTGTGGTCTCACCCTACTACCCTGTCTGCCTGTCTCACCCTTTTACAGTCACTGTGGTCTCACCCTACTAACCTGTCTGTCTGTCTGTCTGTCTCACCCTTTACAGTCACTGTGGTCTCACCCTACTACCCTGTCTGCCTGTCTCACCTACAGTCACTGTGCCTGCTGTCTCACCCTTTTACAGTCACTGTGGTCTCACCCTACTACCCTGTCTGTCTCACCCTTTTAGAGTCACTGTGGTCTCACCCTACTAGCCTGTCTGTCTGTCCTGTCTGCCTGTCTCACCCTTTTACAGTCACTGTGGTCTCACCCTACTACCCTTTCTGCCTGTCCTCACCCTTTTACAGTCACTGTGGTCTCACCCTACTACCTGTCTGTCTGTCTCACCCTTTTCACAGTCACTGTGGTCTCACCCTACTAGCCTGTCTGTCTGTCTGTCTGTCTCACCCTTTACAGTCACTGTGGTCTCACCCTACTCTGTCTGTCTGTCTGTCTGTCTGTCTGTCTGTCTGTCTGTCTCACCCTTTTTTACAGTCACTGTGGTCTCACCCTACTACCCTGTGCCTGTCTCACCCTTTTACAGTCACTGTGGTCTCACCCTACTACCCTGTCTGCCTGTCTCACCCTTTTACAGTCACTGTGGTCTCACCCTACTACCCTGTCTGCCTGTCTCACCCTTTTACAGTCACTGTGGTCTCACCCTACTACCCTGTCTGTCTGTCTCACCCTTTTACAGTCACTGTGGTCTCACCCTACTAGCCTGTCTGTCTGTCTCACCCTTTTACAGTCACTGTGGTCTCACCCTACTAGCCTGTCTGTCTGTCTGTCTGTCTCACCCTTTCACAGTCACTGTGGTCTCACCCTACTACCCTGTCTGTCTCACCCTTTTAGAGTCACTGTGGTCTCACCCTACTACCCTGTCTGCCTGTCTCACCCTTTTACAGTCACTGTGGTCTCACCCTACTACCCTGTCTGTCTGTCTCACCCTTTTACAGTCACTGTGGTCTCACCCTACTAGCCTGTCTGTCTGTCTGTCTGTCTGTCTGTCTGTCTCACCCTTTACAGTCACTGTGGTCTCACCCTACTAACCTGTCTGTCTGTCTCACCCTTTCACAGTCACAGTCTCACCCACTAGCCTGTCTGTCTCACCCTTTTACAGTCACTGTGGTCTCACCCTACTACCCTGTCTGCCTGTCTCACCCTTTTACAGTCACTGTGGTCTCACCCTACTACCCTGTCTGTCTGTCTCACCCCTTTTACAGTCACTGTGGTCTCACCCTACTACCCTGTCTGCCTGTCTCACCCTTTTACAGTCACTGTGGTCTCACCCTACTAACCTGTCTGTCTGTCTCACCCTTTTACAGTCACTGTGGTCTCACCCTTTTACAGTCACTGTGGTCTCACCCTACACCCTGTCTGCCTGTCTCACCCTTTTACAGTCACTGTGGTCTCACCCTACTAACCTGTCTTTCTGTCTCACCCTTTTACAGTCACTGTGGTCTCACCCTACTAACCCTGTCTGCCTGTGTCTCACCCTTTTACAGTCACTGTGGTCTCACCCCTACTACCCTGTCTGTCTGTCTCACCCTTTACAGTCACTGTGGTCTCACCCTACTAGCCTGTCTGTCTGTCTGTCTCACCCTTTCACAGTCACTGTGGTCTCACCCTACTAGCCTGTCTGTCTGTCTGTCTGTCTGTCTGTCTGTCTGTCTGTCTGTCTGTCTCACCCTTTTACAGTCACTGTGGTCTCACCCTACTACCCTTTCTGCCTGCCTCACCCTTTTACAGTCACTGTGGTCTCACCCTACTACCCTGTCTGTCTCACCCTTTTAGAGTCACTGTGGTCTCACCCTACTACCCTGTCTGCCTGTCTCACCCTTTTACAGTCACTGTGGTCTCACCCTACTACCCTGTCTGTCTGTCTCACCCTTTTACAGTCACTGTGGTCTCACCCTACTAGCCTGTCTGTCTGTCTGTCTGTCTGTCTGTCTCACCCTTTTACAGTCACTGTGGTCTCACCCTACTACCCTGTCTGTCTGTCTCACCCTGTCTGTCTGCCTGTCTGTCTGTCTGTCTCACCCTTTCACAGTCACTGTGGTCTCACCCTACTAGCCTGTCTGTCTGTCTGTCTGTCTGTCTGTCTGTCTGTCTGTCTGTCTGTCTCCACCCTTTTACAGTCACTGTGGTCTCACCCTACTACCCTTTCTGCCTGCCTCACCCTTTTACAGTCACTGTGGTCTCACCCTACTACCCTGTCTGTCTCACCCTTTTAGAGTCACTGTGGTCTCACCCTACTACCCTGTCTGCCTGTCTCACCCTTTTACAGTCACTGTGGTCTCACCCTCTACCCTGTCTGTCTGTCTCACCCTTTTACAGTCACTGTGGTCTCACCTACTAGCCTGTCTGTCTGTCTGTCTGTCTCACCTTTCACAGTCACTGTGGTCAGCCTGTCTGTCTGCCCTGTCTGTCTGTCTCACCCTTCACAGTCACTGTGGTCTCATCCTACTAGCCTGTCTGTCACTGTGGTAGCCTGTCTGTCTCACCCTTTCACAGTCACTGTGGTCTCACCCTACTACCCTGTCTGTCTGTCTCACCCCTTTTTTACAGTCACTGTGGTCTCACCCTACTACCCTGTCTGTCTGTCTCACCCTTTTACAGTCACTGTGGTCTCACCCTACTAGCCTGTCTGTCTGTCTGTCTCACCCTTTCACAGTCACTGTGGTCTCATCCTACTAGCCTGTCTGTCTGTCTGTCTGTCTCTGTCTGTCTCACCCTTTTACAGTCACTGTGGTCTCACCCTACTACCCTTTCTGCCTGCCTCACCCTTTTACAGTCTGGTCTCTACTACCCTGTCTGTCTCCCTTTTAGAGTCACTGTGGTCTCACCCTACTACCCTGTCTGCCTGTCTCACCCTTTACAGTCACTGTGGTCTCACCCCCTACTACCCTGTCTGTCTGTCTCACCCTTTTACAGTCACTGTGGTCTCACCCTACTAGCCTGTCTGTCTGTCTGTCTGTCTCACCCTTTCACAGTCACTGTGGTCTCACCCTACTAGCCTGTCTGTCTGTCTGTCTGTCTGTCTGTCTGTCTCACCCTTTTACAGTCACTGTGGTCTCACCCTACTACCCTTTCTGCCTGCCTCACCCTTTTACAGTCACTGTGGTCTCACCCTACTACCCTGTCTGTCTCACCCTTTTAGAGTCACTGTGGTCTCACCCTACTACCCTGTCTGCCTGTCTCACCCTTTTACAGTCACTGTGGTCTCACCCTACTACCCTGTCTGTCTGTCTCACCCTTTTACAGTCACTGTGGTCTCACCCTACTAGCCTGTCTGTCTGTCTGTCTGTCTGTCTGTCTGTCTGTCTGTCTGTCTGTCTGTCTCACCCTTTCACAGTCACTGTGGTCTCACCCTACTAGCCTGTCTGTCTGCCTGTCTGTCTGTCTCACCCTTTCACAGTCACTGTGGTCTCACCCTACTAGCCTGTCTGTCTCACCCTTTTACAGTCACTGTGGTCTCACCCTACTAGCCTGTCTGTCTCACCCTTTCACAGTCACTGTGGTCTCACCCTACTACCCTGTCTGTCTGTCTCACCCTTTTACAGTCACTGTGGTCTCACCCTACTACCCTGTCTGCCTGTCTCACCCTTTTACAGTCACTGTGGTCTCATCCTACTAACCTGTCTGTCTGTCTCACCCCTTTTACAGTCACTGTGGTCTCACCCTTTTACAGTCACTGTGGTCTCACCCTACTACCCTGTCTGCCTGTCTCACCCTTTTACAGTCACTGTGGTCTCACCCTACTAACCTGTCTTTCTGTCTCACCCTTTTACAGTCACTGTGGTCTCACCCTACTACCCTGTCTGCCTGTCTCACCCTTTTACAGTCACTGTGGTCTCACCCTACTAACCTGTCTGTCTGTCTAGCCCTTTTACAGCCACTGTGGTCTCACCCTTTTACAGTCACTGTGGTCTCACCCTACTACCCTGTCTGTCTGTCTCACCCTTTTACAGTCACTGTGGTCTCACCCTACTAGCCTGTCTGTCTGTCTGTCTCACCCTTTTACAGTCACTGGTCTCACCCTACTAGCCTGTCTGTCTGTCTGTCTGGTGGCCTGTCTGTCTGTCTGTCTGTCTGTCTGTCTGTCTGTCTGTCACCCTTTTACAGTCACTGTGGTCTCACCCTACTACCCTTTCTGCCTGCCTCACCCCTTTTACAGTCACTGTGGTCTCACCCTACTACCCTGTCTGTCTCACCCTTTTTAGAGTCACTGTGGTCTCACCCCTACTACCCTGTCTGCCTGTCTCACCCCTTTTACAGTCACTGTGGTCTCACCCCTACTACCCTGTCTGTCTGTCTCACCCTTTTACAGTCACTGTGGTCTCACCCACTAGCCTGTCTGTCTGTCTGTCTGTCTGTCTGTCTCACC
>NW_027012452.1:0-5000 GCF_036934945.1 Oncorhynchus masou masou
TGACCACTCAGGCTACCTGCTGGTTACTGGCCCAACACTCTAACCACTAGGCTACCTGCTGGTTACTGGCCCAACACTCTAACCACTAGGCTACCTGCCTCTGAACTCACAAGGCTACCTGCTGGTTACTGGAACACTCTAACCACTAGGCTACCTGCTGGTTACTGGAACAACCTAACCACTAGGCTACCTGCTGGTTACTGGCCCAACGCTCTAACCACTAGGCTACCTGCTGGTTACTGGCCCAACGCTCTAACCACTAGGCTACCTGCTGGTTACTGGAACAATCTAACCACTAGGCTACCTGGCTGAGTTACTGGAACAATCTAACCACTAGGCAACCTGCTGGTCACTGGCCCAACGCTCTAACCACTAGACTACCTGCTGGTTACTAGTCCAACGCTCTAACCACTAGGCTACCTGCTGGTTACTGGCTCCAACACTCTAACCACAAGGCTACCTGCTGGTTACTGGCCCAACGCTCTAACCACTAGACTACCTGCTGGTTACTAGTCCAACGCTCTAACCACTTAGGCTACCTGCTGGTTACTGGCCCAATGCTCTAACCACTAGGCTACCTGCTGGTTACAGGCCCAACACTTTAACCACTAGGCTACCTGCTGGTTACTGGCCCAACGCTCTAACCACTAGACTACCTGCCGACCCTCCACTCTAACCACTAGGACCACTAGGCTACCCTGCCACCTCTACACTCTAACCACTAGGCTACCTGTCGACCCTCCACTCTAACCGCTAGGCTACCTGCCGCCCCTCCACAATAACCACTAGGCTACCTGCCGCCCCTCCACAATAACCACTAGGCTACCTGCCGACCCTCCATTCTAACCACTAGGCTACCTGCCACCTCTACACTCTAACCACTAGGCTACCTGCCGACCCTCCACTCTAACCACTAGGCTACCTGCCGACCCTCCATTCTAACCACTAGGCTACCTGCCACCTCTACACTCTAACCACTAGGCTACCTGCCGACCCTCCACTCTAACCACTAGGCTACCTGCCACCTCTACACTCTAACCACTAGGCTACCTGCCGACCCTCCACTCTAACCACTAGGCTACCTGCCGACCCTCCACTCTAACCACTAGGCTACCTGCCGACCCTCCACTCTAACCACTAGGCTACCTGCCGACCCTCCACTCTAACCACTAGGCTACCTATATATATATTGTCTTTATAAAGTATTTGACAAATTCCAATATAGAGACCACCAATACCGTGACTTAATTCCCATTATTGCACCTACATTTTGATGCAATGTTGCTTTATAATTGACTTGTTGTTTTGATGTGTGGAACCTACTCAATCGCCCTGTTTATACCTGCCGTTAACATGTGTCCTTTGTCCTGATTTTGTCTGTTTGTACTTGTAAGATCTGAGGCTACCTGCCGACCCTCCACTCTAACCACTAGGCTACCTGCCGACCCTTCACTCTAACCACTAGGCTACCTGCCGACCCTCCACTCTAACCACTAGGCTACCTGCCGCCCCTCCACTCTAACCACTAGGCTACCTGCCGACCCTCCACTCTAACCACTAGTGCTACCGGCCGAACCCTCCATTCTAACCACTAGGCTACCTGCCACCTCTACACTCTAACCACTAGGCTACCTGCCGACCCTCCACTCTAACCACTAGGCTACCTGCCGACCCTCCACTCTAACCACTAGGCTACCTGCCGACCCTCCACTCTAACCACTAGGCTACCTGCCGCCCCTCCACTCTAACCACTAGGCTACCTGCCGACCCTCCACTCTAACCACTAGGCTACCTGCCGACCCTCCACTCTAACCACTAGGCTACCTGCCGACCCTCCACTCTAACCACTAGGCTACCTGCCGACCCTCCACTCTAACCACTAGGCTACCTGCAGCGACCCTCCACTCTAACCACTAGGTTAGAGTGGAGGTTCTTTATATATATTGTCTTTATAAAGTATTTGACAAATTCCAATATAGAGACCACCAATACCGTGACTTAATTCCCATTATTGCACCTACATTTTGATGCAATGTTGCTTTATAATTGCCTTGTTGTTTTGATGTGTGGAACCTACTCAATCGCCCTGTTTATACCTGCCGTTAACATGTGTCCTTTGTCCTGATTTTGTCTGTTTGTACTTGTAAGATCTGATCACAATCAGATCACAATGGGTCTTTTAATTGTCTACACTTGTCAGACAATGTGGGCACAATCAGAATGTGGACACGATCAGGACAAAGGCTACATGTATAAACAAGGCTTTAGAGGGATCATCTAATGACAGTATAGAACCAGCTATAAACAAGGCTTTAGAGGGATCATCTAATGACAGTATAGAACCAGCTATAAACAAGGCTTTAGGAGGGATTGTGTAATGACAGTATAGAACCAGCTATAAACAAGGCTTTAAAGGGATCATCTAATGACAGTATAGAACCAGCTATAAACAAGGCTTTAGAGGGATTGTGTAATGACAGTATAGAACCATGTATAAACAAGGCTTTAAAGGGATCATCTAATGACAGTATAGAACCAGCTATAAACAAGGCTTTAGAGGGATCATCTAATGACAGTATAGAACCAGCTATAAACAAGGCTTTAGAGGGATCATCTAATGACAGTATAGAACCAGCTATAAACAAGGCTTTAGAGGGATCATCTAATGACAGTATAGAACCAGCTATAAACAAGGCTTTAGAGGGATCATCTAATGACAGTATAGAACCAGCTATAAACACGGCTTTAGAGGGATCATCTAATGACAGTATAGAACCAGCTATAAACAAGGCTTTAAAGGGATCATCTAATGACAGTATAGAACCAGCTATAAACAAGGCTTTAGAGGGATCATCTAATGACAGTATAGAACCAACTATAAACAAGGCTTTAGAGGGATTGTGTAATGACAGTATAGAACCAGCTATAAACAAGGCTTTAGAGGGATCATCTAATGACAGTATAGAACCAGCTATAAACAAGGCTTTAGAGGGATTGTATATGATTAAGTGGGCCTATATGATGTGAATGCGACCCAATAATCTCCTACCTTGGCAAGTGTGCACTTGTTCACTACTCTCCACAAATGTTCACTTGTTCACTATTCTCCACAAATCATTGGAGTGGAGTAGGTATGTGGGATTTGCCATATACCAATTATTGTATATGAAATCCATGAAGGGAAGTGAACAAGTGCACACTTCGGGAGAAAGGAGATTATTGGGTCATGTGGTCGCAAGTACCAGACTTTACTGTGACTGTGGTCCCGTTTACATGCAGACACAACGGCTGTGTAAACATTTTAGGCCGGTATTCAATCCGATCGAGGATTTGGACAATGCTACAAAATCTATTCAGATTAAAAGCCGACATACAGTTTGCAGCGTTTACCGTGGATGTGGTCTCCACAAATACATTTCTGTCCCTCTATCACTCTGTCTCTCTATCACTCTCTCTATCACCCTGTCTATCCTCTGTCTCACTCTGTCTTTATCACTCTCTCTATCACTATCTCTCTATCACTCACTCTGTCTCTCTCTATCACTCTGTCTCTACTCTTTCACTCTCTCTATCACTCTGTCTCTGTCTCTCAATCACTCTCTCTATCCTCTGTCTGTCTCTATCCTCTGTCTCTAACTTCAATATCAATCTCAATCACTCTGTCAATTTCAATTCAATTCAATTCAAGGGCTTTATTGGCATGGGAAACATGTGTTAACATTGCCAAAGCAAGTAAGGTATATAATATATAAAGTAGCAAACAATAAAAATTAACAGTAGACATCACACATACAGAAGTTTCAAAACAATAAAGACATTACAAATGTCATATTATATATATACAGTGTTTTTACAATGTGCAAATGGTCTCTCTATCACTCTGTCTCTATCACTCTGTCTCTATCACTCTGTCTCTCTCTATCACTGTCTCTCAATCACTATCACTCTGTCTCTATCACTCTGTCTCTCTCTATCACTCTGTCTCTCTCTATCACTGTCTCTCAATCACTATCACTCTGTCTCTATCACTCTGTCTCTCTATCACTCTGTCTCTCTATATCACTCTGTCTCTATCATTCTATCTCTATCACTCTGTCTATCACTGTCTCTATCACTCTCTCTATCACTCTCTATCTATCTATAATTTTCTCGATCACTCTCTCTATCACAATCTCTTTATCACTATATGTCACTGTAGTTACTTAGCTGATGATTCAGCTGAATCGACCAGGCAGGCGGGCTCAGCACTGACGGTAAGCAACCGAGCACCATCCAGGCTTTTTAAGAGCCATGCAGGCAGGAAATGGAAAGAAGAGATTGTAAATTATTAATGTGGAATTAAGAGGAGCGCTCCAATGAAACCATTACAGGGGAAGAATCAATGAGGCGTACGGAAGGGAGAAGACATACACAGACGCACACACACACAAACACTACCCCTCCCTGACTGAGCCCCTCCTTGACTGAGCCCCTCCCCGACTGAGGCCGTCCCTGACTGAGCCCCTCCCTGACTGAGCCCTCCCTGACTGAGCCCCTCCTGACTGGAGCCCTCCCTGACTGAGCCCCTCCCTGACTGAGCCCCTCCCTGACTGGAGCCCCTCCCTGACTGAGCCCCTCCCTGACTGAGCCCGTCCCTGACTGGAGGCCCGTCCCTGACTGAGCCCTCCCTGACTGAGCCCGTCCCTGACTGGGCCCCTCCCTGACTGAGCCCCTCCCTGACTGAGCCCCTCCCTAGCTGACCCAGATGAAGCTATAGATGAAAAACACCAGGGCTGTGTCTGAAAACATGACTATCCGTCAAGTTCTTGTTTCCCCGTATCCTTGTTTCCTCAATTCCTTTCAGTGAGAGTTGAGAGGGAAATAAGGACAGAGGAATCATGGCCTTCAAGAGAGAGAGAGACCACCCCCACTAATGCAGCGAGTCGCACCAGACAGACACGGAAGCAAAATAAGATATGCCTGTTTTTATCCAAAGTAACTTACCGTAGACTTGGAGAGCA
>NW_027012452.1:7500-19409 GCF_036934945.1 Oncorhynchus masou masou
AGAAGACACGCAGACAGGGACTAAAACACATTCTGGGTGAGAAGACACACGGCAGACAGTGGGTGAGAAGGAGACAGGGACTAAAACTACATTCTGGGTGAGAAGACACACGGCAGACAGGGACTAAAACACATTCTGGGTGAGAAGGCACAGCAGACAGGGACTAAAATGCATTCTGGGTGAGAAGACATACGGCAGACGGGGACTAAACTACATTCTGGGTGAGAAGACACACGGCAGACAGGGACTAAAACACATTCTGGGTGAGAAGGCAGACAGGGACTAAAACACATTCTGGGTGAGAAGACATACGGCAGACGGGGACTAAAACACATTCTGGGTGAGAAGACACACGGCAGACAGGGACTAAAATACATTCTGGGTGAGAAGACACACGGCAGACAGGGACTAAACTACATTCTGGGTGAGAAGACACACGGCAGACCGGGACTAAAACACATTCTGGGTGAGAAGACACACGGCAGACAGGGACTAAAACACATTCTGGGTGAGAAGACACACGGCAGACAGGGACTAAAATACATTCTGGGTGAGAAGACACACGGCAGACAGGGACTAAACTACATTCTGGGTGAGAAGACACACGGCAAACCGGGACTAAAACACATTCTGGGTGAGAAGGCAGACAGGGACTAAAATACATTCTGGGTGAGAAGACACACGGCAGACAGGGACTAAAATACATTCTGGGTGAGAAGACACACGGCAGATGGGGACTAAAACACATTCTGGGTGAGAAGGCAGACAGGGACTAAAACACATTCTGGGTGAGAAGGCAGACAGGGACTAAAACACATTCTGGGTGAGAAGGCAGACAGGGACTAAAACACATTCTGGGTGAGAAGGCAGACAGGGACTAAAACACATTCTGGGTGAGAAGGCAGACAGGGACTAAAACACATTCTGGGTGAGAAGGCAGACAGGGACTAAAACACATTCTGGGTGAGAAGGCAGACAGGGACTAAAACACATTCTGGGTGAGAAGGCAGACAGGGACTAAAACACATTCTGTGTGAGAAGGCAGACAGGGACTAAAACACATTCTGGTGAGAAGGCAGACAGGGACTAAAACACATTCTGGGTGAGAAGGCAGACAGGGACTAAAACACATTCTGGGTGAGAAGGCACACGGCAGACAGGGACTAAAACACATTCTGGGTGAGAAGACACACGGCAGACAGGGGCGAAAATGCATTCTGGGTGAGAAGGGAGACAGGGACTAAACTACATTCTGGGTGAGAAGACACATAGCAGACAGGGACTAAAACACATTCTGGGTGAGAAGGCAGACAGGGACTAAAACACATTCTGGGTGAGAAGACACACGGCAGACAGGGACTAAACTACATTCTGGGTGAGAAGACACACGGCAGACAGGGACTAAAACACATTCTGGGTGAGAAGGCAGACAGGGACTAAAACACATTCTGGGTGAGAAGGCAGACAGGGACTAAAACACATTCTGGGTGAGAAGACACACGGCAGACGGGGGACTAAAACACATTCTGGGTGAGAAGACACACGGCAGACAGGGACTAAAATACATTCTGGGTGAGAAGACACACGGCAGACAGGGACTAAACTACATTCTGGGTGAGAAGACACACGGCAGACCGGGACTAAAACACATTCTGGGTGAGAAGACACACGGCAGACAGGGACTAAAACACATTCTGGGTGAGAAGGCAGACAGGGACTAAAACACATTCTGGGTGAGAAGGCAGACAGGGACTAAAACTACATTCTGGGTGAGAAGACACACGCAGACCGGGACTAAAACACATTCTGGGTGAGAAGGCAGACAGGGACTAAAATACATTCTGGGTGAGAAGACACACGCAGACAGGGACTAAAATACATTCTGGGTGAGAAGACACACGGCAGACAGGGACTAAAACACATTCTGGGTGAGAAGACACACGGCAGACGGGGACTAAAACACATTCTGGGTGAGAAGGCAGACAGGGACTAAAACACATTCTGGGTGAGAAGGCAGACAGGGACTAAAACACATTCTGGGTGAGAAGGCAGACAGGGACTAAAACACATTCTGGGTGAGAAGGCAGACAGGGACTAAAACACATTCTGGGTGAGAAGGCAGACAGGGACTAAAACACATTCTGGGTGAGAAGGGCAGACAGGGACTAAAACACATTCTGGGTGAGAAGGTGACAGGGACTAAAACACATTCTGATGACAAAGAATGGAATAGGGTTGACCCAGGCGGCACTGCTTGAGAGTCTAAATCTTTGGATAATATTTTAAATGTCTTGGTACAAAGATGATAAAATAGACACTGGTCTGAACGAAGCCACATTTACTACTACATACTCTGATGTTCAGGAGGTCATGACGGTTGTATCAGATAATTATATTTCTAACTTCCTGTTGTAATGGCAGCTGTGATGACTAGGAACAGACTTGCCCCATATCATATAATTGGCCCTCATAACATCATCTCAACCCACTCCCTATCTATAAAACCACATCCACCCTCTCTCCCTACCCACCCTTACCTGCACCCCTGCCCTGGAAAACCTAATATCTTAGCCTGCAGCTATTGCTCCAGGCAGATGGTAGTTTATAGAGAATCAATCGCCAGTTTAGCCCCAACCCCAACCACCAGCTCATTAATTCCCCATTACCCATCTAGCCCAGCCCCTCTGTTTGTGCCAGACCTGTTCAAATAGTATTTGAAATGATTTCAAATACTGTATCTTGTGGTTAAATGAGCATTCCTGGTGCAATGGATCAATAGAACCTCTCCCCAACCTCCACCCACTCCAGGAAGCAAAGAGAATGCTCAAAGGTCAGAGGTCTCTCGGCGTGTCCTCGTGTTTCACTGCAGCCTGTAGTCAGTCAGCTGATTGTCTTGTCGGCTCACAGGGCCATCTGCTTCTCTCCTCTGGGAGGAAACCTGGGGAGGGACTGGATTTAAGGCACCAAGGGTTTTATTGATTGGATTGGTGTTTACACATAGAGAAGAGCGTGAGAGAGGGGGAGGTGGAGGAGGGGGAGAGAGAGAAGGAGAGAGGGGAGGAGGGGGAGAGAGAGAAGGAGAGAGGGGGGAGGAGGAGGGGGAGAGAGAGAGAGAGAAGAAGGAGAGGGGGAGGTGGGAGGGGAGGGAGGGAGGGAGGGAGGGAGGGAGGGGAGGGAGGGGGGAGGAGGGAGGGAGGGAGGAGGAGTGAGAAGAAGGAGAGGTGGAGGTGGAGGGATGGGGGAGGGAGAGAGAGAGAGAGAGAGAGAGAGAAGAAGGAGAGAGGGGGAGAGAGGGGGAGGGACAGATGGGGAGGAGGGGGAGAGAGAGAGAAGAAGGAGAGAGGGGGAGGTGGAGGGAAGGAGAGAGGGAGGGAGGGGGAGAGAGAGAAGAAGGGGAGGTGGAGGGAGGGAGAGAATAAGGAGAGAGGGGGGAGGTGGAGGGGGGAGAGAAGAAGGAGAGGGGGTGAAGGTGGAGGGAGGGAGAGAGGGGGCATTAACAAAGAGATGTCAGTCAACCTCCACTTCCAGCTCCCTACAGAGGAGAGATGGTGTGTAGAGATGGACTACTGTTGATTTTCAGCTAGTAGATAACTTATTTTAGAAAACAAAAACAAAAGCAATCCTTCAGACAGAGCAATCCTTCAGAGTAATCTTACATACAGAGTAATCTTACATACAGAGTAATCCTTCAGACAGAGTAATCTTACATACAGAGTAATCTTACATACAGAGTAATCCTTCAGACAGAGTAATCCTACAGACAGAGTAATCTTACATACAGAGTAATCTTACATACAGAGTAATCCTTCAGACAGAGTAATCTTACATACAGAGTAATCTTACATACAGAGTAATCCTTCAGACAGAGTAATCCTACAGACAGAGTAATCCTTCAGACAGAGTAATCCTACATACAGAGTAATCCTTCAGACAGAGTAATCCTAACAGACAGAGTAATCCTACATACAGAGTAATCCTTCAGACAGAGTAATCCTACAGACAGAGTAATCCTTCAGACAGAGTAATCCTACATACAGAGTAATCCTTCAGACAGAGTAATCCTTCAAAGTAATCCTTCAGACAGAGTAATCCTACATACAGAGTAATCCTTCAGACAGAGTAATCCTACATACAGAGTAATCCTTCAGACAGAGTAATCCTACATACAGAGTAATCCTTTAGACAGAGTAATCCTACATACAAAGTAATCCTTCAGACAGAGTAATCAGTAAAACCTTTCTCATTTTAGTGTACACATTGTTTAAAAGCATAAAATGCATTGAAAACATCCCAAATACACAATCACTACAACTCAAAACAACGATACGATGTAAGAACTAGTTAACATTGAGAATAGAAAAAGTGCTTTCTCAATTTACCTGATTTTTTTGACTGTTCACAAAACATCTTGAAATTTGGAGACCCATTTCATATTTAGTATTTTGTTTTGTTTGTAATGGACTCGGTAGGTCAGTTAGTCCATCAGTTAACTAGTAGTAGTAGTAGTAGTTAACTAGTAGTAGTAGTAGTAGTTAATAGTAGTAGTAAAACATTTCTCATTTCTCTGTACACATTGTTTAAAAGCATTACAACTAGTTAACATTGAGAATAGAAAAAAGGTGTTTACCTGATTTTGCGTTTACATTACTTCAGACAAAATCAAGACGTCAATATTCTGGAATGTTTTTTTTAATGAAAAATCTTAAATTACACCTTAATTAGAGCAAATTCAAGAACGTGTAATTCATTCATCGTGAACATACTACGTAAAATGAGCCTCACAATGATTCATATTTATAATAGTCAGTAATGCACTGTGGATGTTTTCCTATTCTGTATTGACCAATAGTCTCATCTTGTCCTGCCTGATTGAGTCGTCCATTAGTACTCTGAGGTCAGAGGAGTAATACGATACCCAGATGGGCTCCCCTGGTTTGACCATCTGTCTGCTGTTGTTCTCCGAGTCTGAGCCAAACCCTCTCTATAGATTACCATTGAAAGAGATGTGTTTATTGCTCTCGGTGTCAAAGATCAAGGAATTCATATATTTTTGTGTGATTGGAGCTGTCCATATTACAAATTGGGCTTTATACAGTGTGGTATTTTTGTAAGTCGCTCTGGATAAGAGCGTCTGCTAAATGACTTAAATGTAAATGTATGTAACTTTGATTTCCTTGCAGATTTGAATCTACTTGACAGTTAATGTGGATATACTTGACAGGTTTTTTTTATCAATATTGTAGGTCTACATAGAAGTCATAGACACTGTGCTACTAATATACTCTCTGTCCATATTGGCAGTACAAGCGATCCCCTTACCTCTCTCTCTCCTCTTCTGCTCTCCTCTCTCCTCTTCTCCTCTTCTCCCTCTGTCTCCTCTTCTCTCCTCTCTTCTCCTACTCTCTCTCATCTCCCTCTCCTCTCTTCTCTTCTCTCCACTTCTCCCCTCTCTCTCTCCTTCTCTCCACTTCTCTTCTGCTCTTCTCCCTCTTCTCCTCTTCTTCTCCTCTTCTCTCTCATCTCCTCTCTCTCTCCTCTCCTCTCTCTCATCTCCCTCTCCTCTCTTCTCATCTTCTTCTCCACTTCTCCCCTCCTCTCTTCTCCTCTTCTCTCCACTTCTCCACTCTCCTCTTTAATCCTCTTCTCTCCTCTTCTTTCTCTTCTTCTTCTTTCCTTTCTTCTCTTCTCTCCTCTTCTCACCTCTCCTCCCCTTCTCTCCTCACCTCTCATCTCTTCTCCTTTTCTTCTCTCCACTTCTCCCCTCTCCTTTCTTCTCCTCTTCTCCCCTCTCAACAGCTAAGTGATGATCTCTGTATAATTACCAGCTTCTATTCTGGTCCTCTTTCGTCTCTAGATAGTCTTTAATTGATGCTAAATTGTAGTTGTTATTCAACACAGTGAATAAGAGAGGGTTTATTGATGGTGTAATTACTTTCTATCATGTCTTACATGTGCTCCTATCTTAGGCTGAGGGCATGTCCCTAATGAAGCCCTATGTTGCCCTGGTCAAAAGTACTGCATTATGAAGAGATTAGGGTGTAATTTGGGATGCGCACCATGCCTTTACGTTGTTGGCGGTGGGGTTGTTATAGCTACCCTGGTGTACATACTGTATCTATAACAACTGGCTGCTCCCAACCAACAACCGTTGGAACGTTCTGTTTTGAATGTCTGGGACAAGAGAAGAAGAAGAAAAGAACTCTCACAGGACAATAAAGTTATTCTAACAGGACAATAAAGTTATTCAAACAGGACAATAAAGTTATTCTAACAGGACAATAAAGTTATTCTAACGGGACAATAAAGTTATTCTAACGGGACAATAAAGTTATTCGAACGGGACAATAAAGTTATTCTAACAGGACAATAAAGTTATTGTAACAGGACAATAAAGTTATTCTAATTGAAATGGCTTGAATAGAACAGATATCATAGCTGAGAGCTCATTAATGTGTTAGGTACTTTGAGAGAAAAAAGAGGAAAGGTAAAATGAAGTTGATCATTTTGATTTATTTATTAGAATGGGAAGATACAGAGAATCACAAAAACATCTGGTCAAATGACAGAACCTTTCCTGTGAGCAAAAACAACAACAACTGTGATGGCATCTAATCAATAGAATATGTTGATACTGTGATGGTATCTAATCAATAGAATATGTTGATACTGTGATGGTATCTAATCAATAGAATATGTTGATAATGTGATGGCATCTAATCAATAGAATATGTTGATACTGTGATGGCATCTAATCAATAGAAATTGTTTATACGTATTACTTGCCATGATAACGGAATCACTTATGTTGAAATGCAATATTGTACTGTATTCATTTTCCTTGAGTGGTTATAATTATGTACATGTGTTTTGTAAAGAGCTGGAATTACAATATTGATTTTATAGTCTTCCTGGTGGTTCATAAACAAAGCCTAAATTAATGCAGCATTGTTGATCCCAGGGTTACAAAATGGTGGTCTCTTTCTTCTTCTTCTTTATTCTCCCAAGTTTCCCAAAAATCCCGGTTGGAAGACTCCAGATTTCTTGCATATTCCCTTCCCATTCCAGGAGTCTTCCAATTTGGGATTTATGAAAAACCTTGGAATTTTTGGAAGAGTTACCAGATTTTTACAACCTTAAATGATCTCCTGTATTCTCTCTCCTACAGACAGTCTGTTCATTAGCCCTTTCCTATTCAGACAGTAGGCATCTCGGTGCTACTATTCAGACAGTAGCATCTCAGTGCTACTATTCAGACAGTAGCATCTCGGTGCTACTGTTGAATAGTAGCACCGAGATGCTACTATTGATTATGATGCTATTCAGACAGTAGCATCTCGGTGCTACTATTCAGACAGTAGCATCTCGGTGCTACTATTCAGACAGTAGCATCTCAGTGCTACTATTCAGACAGTAGCATCTCAATGCTACTATTCAGACAGTAGCATCTCAATGCTACTATTCAGACAGTAGCATCTCAATGCTACTATTCAGACAGTAGCATCTCAATGCTACTATTCAGACAGTAGCATCTCGGTGCTACTATTCAGACAGTAGCATCTCAGTGCTACTATTCAGACAGTAGCATATCAGTGCTACTATTCAGACAGTAGCATCTCAATGCTACTATTCAGACAGTAGCATCTCAATGCTACTATTCAGACAGTAGCATCTCAGTGCTACTATTCAGACAGTAGCATCTCAGTGCTACTATTCAGACAGTAGCATCTCAGTGCTACTATTCAGACAGTAGCATCTCAATGCTACTATTCAGACAGTAGCATCTCAATGCTACTATTCAGACAGTAGCATCTCACTGCTACTATTCAGACAGTAGCATCTCAATGCTACTATTCAGACAGTAGCATCTCAATGCTACTATTCAGACAGTAGCATCTCAATGCTACTATTCAGACAGTAGCATCTCAGTGCTACTATTCAGACAGTAGCATCTCAGTGCTACTATTCAGACAGTAGCATCTCAGTGCTACTATTCAGACAGTAGCATCTCAGTGCTACTATTCAGACAGTAGCATCTCAGTGCTACTATTCAGACAGTAGCATCTCAGTGCTACTATTCAGACAGTAGCATCTCGGTGCTACTATTCAGACAGTAGCATCTCAGTGCTACTATTCAGACAGTAGCATCTCAATGCTACTATTCAGACAGTAGCATCTCAGTGCTACTATTCAGACAGTAGCATCTCAATGCTACTATTCAGACAGTAGCATCTCAATGCTACTATTCAGACAGTAGCATCTCAATGCTACTATTCAGACAGTAGCATCTCAATGCTACTATTCAGACAGTAGCATCTCAGTGCTACTATTAAGACAGTAGCATCTCAATGCTACTATTCAGACAGTAGCATCTCAATGCTACTATTCAGACAGTAGCATATCAGTGCTACTATTCAGACAGTAGCATCTCAATGCTACTATTCAGACAGTAGCATCTCAATGCTACTATTCAGACAGTAGCATCTCAATGCTACTTTTTAGACAGTAGCTTCTCAGTGCTACTATTCAGACAGTAGCATCTCAGTGCTACTATTCAGACAGTAGCATCTCGGTGCTACTATTCAGACAGTAGCATCTCAATGCTACTATTCAGGCAGTAGCATATCAGTGCTACTATTCAGACAGTAGCATCTCAGTGCTACTATTCAGACAGTAGCATCTCAGTGCTACTATTCAGACAGTAGCATCTCAGTGCTACTATTCAGACAGTAGCATCTCAGTGCAACTATTAAGACAGTAGCATCTCAATGCTACTATTCAGACAGTAGCATCTCAATGCTACTATTACAGACAGTAGCATCTCAATGCTACTATTCAGACAGTAGCATCTCAGTGCTACTATTCAGACAGTAGCATCTCGATGCTACTATTCAGACAGTAGCATCTCAGTGCTACTATTAAGACAGTAGCATCTCAGTGCTATTATTCAGACAGTAGCATCTCAATGCTACTATTCAGACAGTAGCATCTCAATGCTACTATTCAGACAGTAGCATCTCAGTGCTACTATTCAGACAGTAGCATCTCAGTGCTACTATTCAGACAGTAGCATCTCAATGCTACTATTCAGACAGTAGCATCTCAATGCTACTATTCAGACAGTAGCATCTCAGTGCTACTATTCAGACAGTAGCATCTCAATGCTACTATTCAGACAGTAGCATCTCAGTGCTACTATTCAGACAGTAGCATCTCAGTGCTATTATTCAGACAGCAGCATCTCAATGCTACTATTCAGACAGTAGCATCTCAATGCTACTATTCAGACAGTAGCATCTCAATGCTACTATTCAGACAGTAGCATCTCAGTGCTACTATTCAGACTGTTGCATCTCTGTGCTACTATTCAGACAGTAGCATCTCGGTGCTGCTATTCAGACAGTAGCATCTCAATGCTACTATTTAGACAGTAGCATCTCAGTGCTACTATTCAGACAGTAGCATCTCAGTGCTACTATTCAGACAGTAGCATCTCAATGCTACTATTCAGACAGTAGCATCTCAGTGCTACTATTCAGACAGTAGCATCTCGGTGTTACTATTCAGACAGTAGCATCTCAGTGCTACTATTCAGACAGTAGCATCTCAATGCTACTATTTAGACAGTAGCATCTCAGTGCTACTATTCAGACAGTAGCATCTCGGTGCTACTATTCAGACAGTAGCATCTCAGTGCTACTATTCAGACAGTAGCATCTCAGTGCTACTATTCAGACAGTAGCATCTCAATGCTATTATTCAGACAGCAGCATCTCGATGCTACTATTCAGACAGTAGCATCTCAGTGCTACTATTCAGACAGTAGCATCTCAGTGCTACTATTCAGACAGTAGCATCTCAGTGCTACTATTCAGACAGTAGCATCTCGGTGCTACTATTCAGACAGTAGCATATCAGTGCTACTATTCAGACAGTAGCATCTCGGTGCTACTATTCAGACAGTAGCATCTCAGTGCTACTATACAGACAGTAGCATCTCGGTGCTACTATTCAGACAGTAGCATCTCAGTGCTACTATTCAGACAGTAGCATCTCAGGTGCTACTTATTCAGACAGTAGCATCTCAGTGCTACTATTCAGACTGTTGTATCTCAATGCTACTATTGAGACAGTAGCATCTCAATGCTACTATTCAGACAGTAGCATCTCAATGCTACTATTCAGACAGTAGCATCTCAGTGCTACTATTCAGACAGTAGCATCTCAGTGCTACTATTCAGACAGTAGCATCTCAGTGCTACTATTCAGACAGTAGCATCTCAGTGCTACTATTCAGACAGTAGCATCTCAGTGCTACTATTCAGACAGTAGCATCTCAGTGCTACTATTCAGCACAGTAGCATCTCAATGCTACTATTCAGACAGTAGCATCTCAGTGCTACTATTCAGACAGTAGCATCTCGGTGCTACTATTCAGACAGTAGCATCTCAATGCTACTATTCAGACAGTAGCATCTCAGAGCTACTATTCAGACAGTAGCATCTCAATGCTACTATTCAGACAGTAGCATCTCAGTGCTACTATTCAGACAGTAGCATCTCAGTGCTACTATTCAGACAGTAGCATCTCAGTGCTACTATTCAGACAGTAGCATCTCAATGCTACTATTCAGACAGTAGCATCTAAATGCTACTATTCAGACAGTAGCATCTCGGGGGGTACTATTCAGACAGTAGCATCTCAGTGCTACTATTCAGACAGTAGCATATCAGTGCTACTATTCAGACAGTAGCATCTCAATGCTACTATTCAGCCAGTAGCATCTCAGTGCTACTATTCAGACAGTAGCATCTCGGTGCTACTATTCAGACAGTAGCATCTCAGTGCTACTATTCAGACAGTAGCATCTCAATGCTACTATTCAGACAGTAGCATCTCAGTGCTACTATTCAGACAGTAGCATATCGGTTCTACTATTCAGACAGTAGCATCTCAGTACTACTATTCAGACAGTAGCATCTCGGTGCTACTATTCAGACAGTAGCATCTCAATGCTACTATTCAGACAGTAGCATCTCAGTGCTACTATTCAGACAGTAGCACCGCAGTACTCTCCAGGCTCTGATCAGGCCCTACACCCAAGCAAGGGCACTGCGTTCATCCACCTCTGGCCTGCTCGCCTCCCTACCATTGAGGAAGTACAGTTCCCGCTCAGCCCAGTCAACACTGTTCACTGCTCTGGCTCCCAATGGTGGAACAATACTCCCTCACGACGCCAGGACAGCTGAGTCAATCACTACTCTTCCAGAGACACCTGAAACCCCACCTCTTCAAGGTAATACCTAGGATACAGATAGTAGTCCTTCTCACCACCCCCTACTGATTCAGATGCACCATTGTAAAGTGGCTGTTCCACTGGATGTCAGAAGGTGAATTCATTAATTTGTAAGTCGCTCTGGATATCAGAGCAGTCTGCTAAATGACTTAAATGTAATGTTAAATGTAGCATCTCGGTGCTACTATTCAGACAGTAGCATCTCAATGCTACTATTCAGACAGTAGCATCTCAATGCTACTATTTAGACAGTAGCATCTCAGTGCTACTATTCAGACAGTAGCATATCGGTGTCTACTATTCAGACAGTAGCATCTCAGTGCTACTATTCAGACAGTAGCATCTCAGTGCTACTATTCAGGACAGTAGCATCTCAATGCTACTATTCAGACAGTAGCATCTCAGTGCTACTATTCAGACAGTAGCATCTCAGTGCTACTATTCAGACAGTAGCATCTCAATGCTACTGATTCAGACAGTAGCATCTCAATGCTACTATTCAGACAGTAGCATCTCAATGCTACTATTCAGACAGTAGCATCTCAGTGCTACTATTCAGACAGTAGCATCTCAATGCTACTATTCAGACAGTAGCATCTCAGTGCTACTATTCAC
>NW_027012453.1:0-19408 GCF_036934945.1 Oncorhynchus masou masou
TATAGCCTTGCTACTCTATATAGCCTCGCTACTGTATATAGCCTCGCTACTGTATATAGCCTCGCTACTGTATATAGCCACGCTACTGTATATAGCCTCGCTACTGTATATAGCCTCGCTACTGTATATAGCCTCTCTACTGTATAGAGCCTCGCTACTCTATATAGCCTCGCTACTCTATATAGCCTCGCTACTGTATATAGCCTCGCTACTGTATATAGCCTCTCTACTGTATATAGCCTCTCTACTGTATAGAGCCTCGCTACTCTATATAGCCTCGCTACTGTATATAGCCTCGCTACTGTATATAGCCTCGCTACTGTATATAGCCTCTCTACTGTATAGAGCCTCGCTACTCTATATAGTCTCGCTACTCTATATAGCCTCTCTACTGTATATAGCCACACTACTGTATATAGCCTCTCTACTGTATAGAGCCTCGCTACTCTATATAGCCTCTCTACTGTATATAGCCTCTCTACTGTATATAGCCTCTCTACTGTATATAGCCTCTCTACTGTATATAGCCTCGCTACTATATATAGCCTCGCTACTGTATAGAGCCTCGCTACTCTATATAGCCTCGCTACTGTATATAGCCTCTCTACTGTATAGAGCCTCATACCTATATAGCTCACATTGTATATAGCCTCTACTATATATAGCCTCGCTACTGTATATAGCCTCTCTAATGTATAGAGCCTCGCTACTTTTTTATTTTTCACTGTCTTTTACTGTTGCTTTACTTTACCTTCCTATTGTTTACCTTTGATACATTTAATTGATTTGATTTGAATCACACAGACCCACAAACAAACAATTTGAAACAAATCAAACTTTGATGAACTCCCATATCTGTTAGACGACATACTGCAAGCACAGCAGCAGGTGAGAGAGAGGCTAAGCTGTAGTGTGGCCCAGGTCTGTCAATCAACTGGTTTTGCAAACGCTCATCATTCCCATCTGAAAACACTGCTGCTCTTTCTTGTTGTTTTTTGCAGCTCCAACTCACATAATGTAGAACAAAGAGGTCCTCATCCCAGACACTGGGCACCATGCTGCCTTTATTTCTCTCTCGGCTGCTTGTCTGGTGTGTGTGTGTGTGCAACTGGATCTCAGGCTGAGCAGGCTGGGTGTATTACCTGTTGGCTAGATCTCCTCCTCCCTCTTGTCCTCTACCACTGTCCTCCTTGCCCCCCCCCCCCCCCCCAGGGAGAGGTAGAGAGGGAGGAAGGGGAGATGGGAACAGAGGGAGAGAGAACACTGAAAGGGTCGAAAGAGAAGAAGAGGGAAGTGAGGGATGAGGTAATTAATGTAACTTGGAGGGGTCAGGGATAGTGTGTTGGAACTTGGAGGTTAGGGGTAGTGTGTTGGAACTTGGAGGGGGTCAGAGGTAGTGTGTTGGAACTTGGAGGGGGTCAGAGGTAGTGTGTTGGAACTTGGAGTGGGTCAGGAGGTAATGTGTTGGAACTTGGAGGGGGTTAGGGGTAGTGTGTTGGAACCTCGGAGGGGGTTGGGGTAGTGTGTTGGAACTCGGAGGGGGTTAGAGGTAGTGTGTTGGAACTTGAGGGGGTCCGAGTAGTGTTGGAACTTGGAGGGGTTAGAGGTAGTGTGTTGGAACTTGGAGGGGGTCAGAGTAGTGTGTTGGAACTCGGAGGGGGTCAGAGGGTAGTGTGTTGGAACTTGAAGGGTGTCAGGGATGGTGTGTTGGAAATTGGAGGGGGTCAGAGGTAGTGTTGGAACTCGGAGGGGTCAGATGTAGTGTGTTGGAACTGGAGGGGCCAGAGGTAGTGTGTTGGAACTCGGAGTGGGGTCAGTCGTAGTGTTGGAACTCGGAGGGTCAGTCGTAGTGTGTTGGAACTTGGAGGGGTCAGAGTAGTGTGTTGGAACTCGGAGGGGTCAGAGGTAGTGTGTTGGAACTTGGAGGGGGTCAGAGGTAGTGTGTTGGAACTTGAGGGGTCAGAGTAGTGTTGGAACTTGAAGGGAGTCAGATGTAGTGTGTTGTGTTACCGGATATGTCAGTCGCAACTGAACGTCTTTTGTTTAAAAGTCTGTCTGTCAATGTGGGAAGGCAGTGTTCATTTTACTCTGCAATACAATTGTCTGTATAGGACTAGGTAACACCTCAAGCCTTCCTTCCCTCACACACTCTGTCCCTCAACTGACGCAGGTTCATGTCTATTACCAGGAGTCTTGTCCTGGAGGCAGAACTGGTTGATTTCTGCTAGATGGGCCAGCTGCAATGTCAAATTTGGCTGTATTGTGTGGGCAGTATGAAAACAAAATGTGATTTTTGGTTTTAATTTAAGGTTTGTACTAGACATTAGGGTTAGCAGTGTGGTTAGGGTTCAAATCAGATTTTATGACCTTGTGGCTATGCCAGCTAGTGACCACGCTGACCTGATCATTTGTTTGTGTGTCCTGCCTCCGTTGTGGTTCTGATTTAAAGATGTAGGCTATTAATCAGGTTCAGGACCCTGAGGGCTTCTTCCAGAACATCGTGTGTGTGTGTGTGTGTGTGTGTGTGTGTGTGTGTGTGTGTGTGTGTGTGTGTGTGTGTGTTTTGGCATGACGGGTTGCTTTGTGGGCCTGTGGTCTTTGTGTGTGTCATGTGCCACGTTCCTTCTCTGAGTACTTGCAAGACACACACACACACATGCAGGTCAGTCTCAGCAGCACATGTGCTGTATTGATACAGGGCTGGTAACAGGGGTGTGGTTAGAGAGGTTTGGGAGCCCTCAGATATACATACGGTTTAAACAATGTAGCAGCCAGCCCATTGAGAACATACAGTATGAACCTCTGTACACCGCTTGTTAAACCTCATGTCTGGACATGCTTCGTACTATACTCAGAAGGCATAGTTTAGCCACAGTCTCAAGCCTGGAATATACTGACATTTGAAATAACAGACAGTACGTAAACATTTCAGAAACGCTACCAAGCAGAAATGTGTGATGTTAAAGTAAGCTAACGTTGTAATATCTGACATTCCAGGTCCATTTTGCTGCTAACGTGCTTCAGGGTCTCCAATAACCTTTTAAAACGGTCTGCATTTCATAACGTCATTAGACTGATTTGCGGTGGGCTTTATAAGACATTGTTATGTATGCAGGAACAGAAGATAACATTTTCAAAATGTACACCTTTCTGTATTATAGTCTTGTGTTCCACCCCTGGACAGTATGCATTATGGAAGGTTCTACTGCCTTCTCAGTAGCTTCTTTGTCATTTCTGACCCTTCAACCGAGCTCCAGGTTTTGAGGTTAATGGGAGTGGTGGCTGTGTACACGTACCTGTGAGTGTCAGAAGTCCTCATAAGAATCGTAAACCAACTACAAGTCAGAGAAGTGAGGACATTTTGCTGTTTTAGGCTTAGTGGTAGGGTTACTGTTGGAATTAGGGTTATGGTTAGGGTTACTGTTGGAAATAGGGTTATGGTTAGGTTACTGTTGGAAATAGGGTTATGGTTAGGGTTACTGTTGGAAATAGGGTTATGGTTAGGGTTACTGTTGGAAATAGGTTTATGGTTAGGGTTATGGTTAGGGTTACTGTTGGAATTAGGGTTATGGTTAGGGTTACTGTTGGAATTAGGGTTATGGTTAGGGTTACTGTTGGAAATAGGTTTATGGTTAGGGTTATGGTTAGGGTTACTGTTGGAATTAGGGTTATGGTTAGGGTTACTGTTGGAATTAGGGTTATGGTTAGGGTTACTGTTGGAAATAGGGTTATGGTTAGGGTTATGGTTAGGGTTATGGTTAGGGTTACTGTTGGAAATAGGGTTATGGTTAGGGTTACTGTTGGAAATAGGGTTATGGTTAGGGTTACTGTTGGAATTAGGGTTATGGTTAGGGTTACTGTTGGAATTAGGGTTATGGTTAGGGTTACTGTTGGAATTAGGGTTATGGTTAGGGTTATGGTTAGGTTACTGTTGGAATTAGGGTTATGGTTAGGGTTACTGTTGGAATTAGGGTTATGGTTAGGTTACTGTTGGAAATAGGTTTATGGTTAGGGTTACTGTTGGAAATAGGGTTATGGTTAGGGTTACTGTTGGAATTAGGGTTATGGTTAGGGTTATGGTTGGTTACTGTTGGAATTAGGGTTATGGTTAGGGTTACTGTTGGAATTAGGTTATGGTTAGGTTACTGTTGGAAATAGGGTTATGGTTAGGGTTACTGTTGGAAATAGGTTTATGGTTAGGGTTACTGTTGGAAATAGGGTTATGGTTAGGGTTACTGTTGGAATTAGGGTTATGGTTAGGGTTACTGTTGGAATTAGGGTTATGGTTAGGTTATGGTTAGGGTTACTGTTGGAAATAGGGTTATGGTTAGGGTTATGGTTAGGGTTACTGTTGGAATTAGGGTTATGGTTAGGTTACTGTTGGAAATAGGGTTATGGTTAGGGTTACTGTTGGAAATAGGGTTATGGTTAGGGTTACTGTTGGAAATAGGGTTATGGTTAGGGTTACTGTTGGAATTAGGGTTATGGTTAGGGTTATGGTTAGGGTTACTGTTCGAATTAGGGTTATGGTTAGGGTTACTGTTGGAAATAGGATTATGGTTAGGGTTACTGTTGGTATTAGGGTTATGGTTAGGGTTATGGTTAGGGTTACTGTTCGAATTAGGGTTATGGTTAGGTTACTGTTGGAATTAGGGTTATGGTTAGGTTACTGTTGGAAATAGGGTTATGGTTAGGTTACTGTTGGAATTAGGGTTATTTTTAGGGTTACTGTTGGAATTAGGGTTATGGTTAGGGTTACTGTTGGAATTAGGGTTATGGTTAGGGTTATGGTTAGGGTTACTGTTGGAAATAGGGTTATGGTTAGGCTTACTGTTGGAATTAGGGTTATGGTTAGGGTTATGGTTAGGGTTACTCTTGGAAATATGGTTATGGTTAGGGTTACTGTTGGAAATAGGGTTATGGTTAGGGTTATGGTTAGGGTTACTGTTGGAAATAGGGTTATGGTTAGGGTTACTGTTGGAAATAGGGTTATGGTTAGGCTTACTGTTGGAATTAGGGTTATGGTTAGGGTTACTGTTGGAATTAGGGTTATGGTTAGGGTTACTGTTGGAAATAGGGTTATGGTTAGGGTTACTGTTGGAAATAGGGTTATGGTTAGGGTTATGGTTAGGGTTACTGTTGGAAATAGGGTTATGGTTAGGGTTACTGTTTTAATTAGGGTTATGGTTAGGGTTACTGTTGGAATTAGGGTTATGGTTAGGGTTACTGTTGGAAATAGGGTTATGGTTAGGGTTACTGTTGGAAATAGGGTTATGGTTAGGGTTACTGTTGGAAATAGGGTTATGGTTATGGTTACTGTTGGAAATAGGGTTATGGTTAGGGTTACTGTTGGAAATAGGGTTATGGTTAGGGTTACTGTTGGAAATAGGGTTATGGTTAGGGTTACTGTTGGAATTAGGGTTATGGTTAGGGTTACTGTTGGAATTAGGGTTATGGTTAGGGTTACTGTTGGAAATAGGGTTATGGTTAGGGTTACTGTTGGAAATAGGGTTATGGTTAGGGTTATGGTTAGGGTTACTGTTGGAAATAGGGTTATGGTTAGGGTTACTGTTTTAATTAGGGTTATGGTTAGGGTTACTGTTGGAATTAGGGTTATGGTTAGGGTTACTGTTGGAAATAGGGTTAGGGTTACTGTTGGAAATAGGGTTATGGTTAGGGTTACTGTTGGAAATAGGGTTATGGTTAGGGTTACTGTTGGAAATAGGGTTATGGTTAGGGTTACTGTTGGAAATAGGGTTATGGTTAGGGTTACTGTTTTAATTAGGGTTATGGTTAGGGTTACTGTTGGAAATAGGGTTATGGTTAGGGTTACTGTTGGAATTAGGGTTATGGTTAGGGTTACTGTTGGAAATAGGGTTATGGTTAGGGTTACTGTTGGAAATAGGGTTATGGTTAGGGTTATGGTTAGGATTTGGTTAAGGTTAGGGTTATGGTTAGGGTTATGGTTAGGGTTACTGTTGGAATTAGGGTTATGGTTAGGGTTATGGTTAGGGTTACTGTTGGTATTAGGGTTATGGTTAGGGTTATGGTTAGGGTTACTGTTCGAATTAGGGTTATGGTTAGGGTTACTGTTGGAATTAGGGTTATGGTTAGGGTTACTGTTGGAAATAGGGTTATGGTTAGGGTTACTGTTGGAATTAGGGTTATGGTTAGGGTTACTGTTGGAATTAGGGTTATGGTTAGGATTTGGTTAAGGTTAGGGTTACTGTTGGAATTAGGGTTATGGTTAGGGTTACTGTTGGAATTAGGGTTATGGTTAAGGTTACTGTTGGAAATAGGGTTATGGTTAGGGTTACTGTTGGAATTAGGGTTATGGTTAGGGTTACTGTTGGAAATAGGATTATGGTTAGGGTTACTGTTGGTATTAGGGTTATGGTTAGGGTTATGGTTATGGTTATGGTTATGGTTAGGGTTATGGTTAGGGTTACTGTTGGAAATAGGGTTATGGTTAGGGTTATGGTTAGGGTTACTGTTGGAATTAGGGTTATGGTTAGGGTTACTGTTGGAATTAGGGTTATGGTTAGGGTTACTGTTGGAAATAGGGTTATGGTTAGGGTTACTGTTGGAAATAGGGTTATGGTTAGGGTTACTGTTGGAAATAGGGTTATGTTTAGGGTTACTGTTGGAAATAGGGTTATGGTTAGGGTTATGGTTAGGGTTACTGTTGGAAATAGGGTTATGGTTAGGGTTACTGTTGGAAATAGGGTTATGGTTAGGGTTACTGTTGGAAATAGGGTTATGGTTAGGGTTACTGTTGGAAATAGGGTTATGGTTAGGGTTACTGTTGGAATTAGGGTTATGGTTAGGGTTACTGTTGGAATTAGGGTTATGGTTAGGGTTACTGTTGGAATTAGGGTTATGGTTAGGGTTATGGTTAGGGTTACTGTTGGAAATAGGGTTATGGTTAGGCTTACTGTTGGAATTAGGGTTATGGTTAGGGTTATGGTTAGGGTTACTGTTGGAAATAGGGTTATGGTTAGGGTTACTGTTGGAAATAGGGTTATGGTTAGGGTTATGGTTAGGGTTACTGTTGGAAATAGGGTTATGGTTAGGGTTATGGTTAGGGTTACTGTTGGAAATAGGGTTATGGTTAGGCTTACTGTTGGATTTAGGGTTATGGTTAGGGTTACTGTTGGAATTAGGGTTATGGTTAGGGTTACTGTTGGAAATAGGGTTATGGTTAGGGTTACTGTTTTAATTAGGGTTATGGTTAGGGTTACTGTTGGAATTAGGGTTATGGTTAGGGTTACTGTTGGAAATAGGGTTATGGTTAGGGTTACTGTTGGAAATAGGGTTATGGTTAGGGTTACTGTTGGAAATAGGGTTATGGTTAGGGTTACTGTTGGAAATAGGGTTATGGTTAGGGTTACTGTTGGAAATAGGGTTATGGTTAGGGTTACTGTTGGAAATAGGGTTATGGTTAGGGTTATGGTTAGGGTTATGGTTAGGGTTACTGTTGGAAATAGGGTTATGGTTAGGGTTACTGTTTTAATTAGGGTTATGGTTAGGGTTACTGTTGGAATTAGGGTTATGGTTAGGGTTACTGTTGGAATTAGGGTTATGGTTAGGGTTACTGTTGGAAATAGGGTTATGGTTAGGGTTACTGTTGGAAATAGGGTCATGGTTAGGGTTACTGTTTTAATTAGGGTTATGGTTAGGGTTACTGTTGGAATTAGGGTTATGGTTAGGGTTACTGTTGGAAATAGGGTTATGGTTAGGGTTACTGTTGGAAATAGAGTTATGGTTAGGGTTATGGTTAGGATTTGGTTAAGGTTAGGGTTATGGTTAGGGTTATGGTTAGGGTTATGGTTAGGGTTACTGTTGGAATTAGGGTTATGGTTAGGGTTATGGTTAGGGTTACTGTTGGAATTAGGGTTATGGTTAGGGTTACTGTTGGAATTAGGGTTATGGTTAGGGTTACTGTTGGAAATAGGGTTATGGTTAGGGTTATGGTTAGGGTTACTGTTGGAAATAGGGTTTTGGTTAGGGTTACTGTTGGAATTAGGGTTATGGTTAGGGTTACTGTTGGAAATAGGGTTATGGTTAGGGTTACTGTTGGAATTAGGGTTATGGTTAGGGTTACTGTTGGAATTAGGGTTATGGTTAGGGTTACTGTTGGAAATAGTGTTATGGTTAGGGTTACTGTTGGAAATTGGGTTATGGTTAGGGTTACTGTTGGAAATAGGGTTATGGTTAGGGTTACTGTTGGAATTAGGGTTATGGTTAGGGTTATGGTTAGGGTTACTGTTGGAAATAGGATTATGGTTAGGGTTACTGTTGGAATTAGGGTTATGGTTAGGGTTACTGTTGGAAATAGGGTTATGGTTAGGGTTACTGTTGGAAATTGGGTTATGGTTAGGGTTACTGTTGGAAATAGGGTTATGGTTAGGGTTATGGTTAGGGTTACTGTTGGAAATAGGGTTATGGTTAGGGTTACTGTTGGAATTAGGGTTATGGTTAGGGTTACTGTTGGAAATTGGGTTATGGTTAGGGTTACTGTTGGAAATAGGGTTATGGTTAGGGTTACTGTTGGAATTAGGGTTATGGTTAGGGTTACTGTTGGAATTAGGGTTATGGTTAGGGTTACTGTTGGAAATAGGTTTATGGTTAGGGTTATGGTTAGGGTTACTGTTGGAATTAGGGTTATGGTTAGGGTTATGGTTAGGGTTACTGTTGGAATTAGGTTTATGGTTAGGGTTACTGTTGGAATTAGGGTTATGGTTAGGGTTACTGTTGGAAATAGGGTTATGGTTAGGGTTACTGTTGGAATTAGGGTTATGGTTAGGGTTACTGTTGGAATTAGGGTTATGGTTAGTGTTACTGTTGGAATTAGGGTTATGGTTAGGGTTACTGTTGGAATTAGGGTTATGGTTAGGGTTACTGTTGGAATTAGGGTTATGGTTAGGGTTATGGTTAGGGTTACTGTTGGAATTAGGGTTATGGTTAGGCTTACTGTTGGAATTAGGGTTATGGTTAGGGTTACTGTTGGAATTAGGGTTATGGTTAGGGTTACTGTTGGAATTAGGGTTATGGTTAGGGTTACTGTTGGAATTAGGGTTATGGTTAGGGTTATGGTTAGGGTTACTGTTGGAATTAGGGTTATGGTTAGGGTTACTGTTGGAAATAGGGTTATGGTTAGGGTTACTGTTGGAATTAGGGTTATGGTTAGGGTTACTGTTGGAATTAGGGTTATGGTTAGGGTTACTGTTGGAATTAGGGTTATGGTTAGGGTTATGGTTAGGGTTACTGTTGGAATTAGGGTTATGGTTAGGGTTACTGTTGGAATTAGGGTTATGGTTAGGGTTACTGTTGGAAATAGGGTTATGGTTAGGGTTACTGTTGGAATTAGGGTTATGGTTAGGGTTACTGTTGGAAATAGGGTTATGGTTAGGGTTATGGTTAGGGTTACTGTTGGAATTAGGGTTATGGTTAGGCTTACTGTTGGAATTAGGGTTATGGTTAGGGTTACTGTTGGAATTAGGGTTATGGTTAGGGTTACTGTTGGAATTAGGGTTATGGTTAGGTTACTGTTGGAATTAGGGTTATGGTTAGGGTTATGGTTAGGGTTACTGTTGGAATTAGGGTTATGGTTAGGGTTACTGTTGGAATTAGGGTTATGGTTAGGGTTACTGTTGGAATTAGGGTTATGGTTAGGGTTATGGTTAGGGTTACTGTTGGAATTAGGGTTATGGTTAGGGTTACTGTTGGAATTAGGGTTATGGTTAGGGTTACTGTTGGAAATAGGGTTATGGTTAGGGTTACTGTTGGAAATAGGGTTATGGTTAGGGTTACTGTTGGAAATAGGGTTATGGTTAGGGTTACTGTTGGAAATAGGGTTATGGTTAGGGTTACTGTTGGAAATAGGGTTATGGTTAGGGTTACTGTTGGAATTAGGGTTATGGTTAGGGTTACTGTTGGAAATAGGGTTATGGTTAGGGTTATGGTTAGGGTTATGGTTAGGGTTACTGTTGGAAATAGGGTTATTGTTAGGGTTACTGTTGGAATTAGGGTTATGGTTAGGGTTACTGTTGGAATTAGGGTTATGGTTAGGGTTACTGTTGGAATTAGGGTTATTGTTAGGGTTACTGTTGGAATTAGGGTTTTGGTTAGGGTTACTGTTGGAAATAGGGTTATGGTTAGGGTTACTGTTGGAATTAGGGTTATGGTTAGGGTTACTGTTGGAATTAGGGTTATGGTTAGGGTTATGGTTAGGGTTACTGTTGGAAATAGGGTTATGGTTAGGGTTACTGTTGGAAATAGGGTTATGGTTAGGGTTACTGTTGGAATTAGGGTTATGGTTAGGGTTACTGTTGGAATTAGGGTTATGGTTAGGGTTACTGTTGGAATTAGGGTTATGGTTAGGGTTACTGTTGGAATTAGGGTTATGGTTAGGGTTACTGTTGGAAATAGGGTTATGGTTAGGGTTACTGTTGGAAATAGGGTTATGGTTAGGGTTACTGTTGGAAATAGGGTTATGGTTAGGGTTACTGTTGGAATTAGGGTTATGGTTAGGCTTACTGTTGGAAATAGGGTTATGGTTAGGGTTACTGTTGGAAATAGGGTTATGGTTAGGGTTATGGTTAGGGTTACTGTTGGAAATAGGGTTATGGTTAGGGTTACTGTTGGAATTAGGGTTATGGTTAGGGTTACTGTTGGAATTAGGGTTATGGTTAGGGTTACTGTTGGAATTAGGGTTATGGTTAGGGTTACTGTTGGAATTAGGGTTATGGTTAGGGTTACTGTTGGAATTAGGGTTATGGTTAGGGTTACTGTTGGAAATAGGGTTATGGTTAGGGTTACTGTTGGAAATAGGGTTATGGTTAGGGTTACTGTTGGAAATAGGGTTATGGTTAGGGTTATGGTTAGGGTTATGGTTAGGGTTATGGTTAGGCTTACTATTGGAAATAGGGTTATGGTTAGGGTTACTGTTGGAATTAGGGTTATGGTTAGGGTTATGGTTAGGATTTGGTTAAGGTTAGGGTTAGGTGCAATTGTTGGTCCCCAAAAAGTTCTCACAAGTATAGTAATACTGTGTGTGTGTGTGTGTGTGTGTTTGTGTGTGTGCGGTGCACTGGGACATCTTCTGTGAGGATGTTGTAATTGACTAAGCCACACTTCTATGAGAGGGTTTTAATAAGTTAAGTATTTTCATAACCAACTTGATAATAGCTTAGGAGGGTCCAGGGGGTTAGGGTTAGGCTTAATGCTAATTATTTACCTGATATTGTGTGTGTGTGCGCGCGTGCGTGTAGAGCTGGGGAGGCAGGAGATTTGCAGCATTTGAATGTTTCCAATTAAAGGATGAAAACTCAACTGTACTACAGCTCATTATACTGGGGGGTAGGATGGGGGGAGTGAGGGGGATGGGGAAGGGGCAGCGAGGGGGATGGGGGAGGAGCGAGGGGAGGGGGGTGGGGGGAGGAGCGAGGGGAGGGGGGATTGAGGGGTAGGGGAGGGGATGGGGGAGGAGCGAGGAGGATAGGGGGAAGAGCGAAGGGATGGATGATGGCGGGCGATGGGATGGATGGAGGAGGAGGAGGGGAGGAGCGAGGAGATGGATGATGGAGGGGAGGAGTGAGGAGATGGATGATGAAGGGGAGGAGCGAGGAGATGAATGGAGGAGGAGGAGGGAGGGGTTGTGGGAAAGAAAGGATTCATATCTGCCTGCTGAATGTTATGTTTAACATCAAATCACATCAAACTTTATTGAGACAGCATGTAATAAACAGTGCCCGTTGATTCAATAGCTATCCAGTTAAGTAGATGTATGGTCCATAATCACTATAAAGTCCCTGTGGCCCCTGTGGTCCCTGTGGCTGAGACGTGTGTGTCTTTATTGGGTTATTTAATGAGGAACACATTACAGCTGTCATACATCCTACAGAGGCTCTGAGAGGGTTAGGAACATTACAGCTGTCATACATCCTACAGAGGCTCTGAGAGGGTTCAGAACATTACAGCTGTCATACATCCTACAGAGGCTCTGAGAGGGTTAGGAACATTACAGCTGTCATACATCCTACAGAGGCTCTGAGAGGGTTAGGAACATTACAGCTGTCATACATCCTACAGAGGCTATGAGAGGGTTCAGAACATTACAGCTGTCATACATCCTACAGAGGCTATGAGAGGGTTCAGAACATTACAGCTGTCATACATCCTACAGAGGCTCCGAGAGGGTTCAGAACATTACAGCTGTCATACATCCTACAGATGCTCTGAGAGGGTTCAGAACATTACAGCTGTCATACATCCTACAGAGGCTCTGAGAGGGTTCAGAACATTACAGCTGTCATACATCCTACAGAGGCTCTGAGAGGGTTCAGACCATTACAGCTGTCATACATCCTACAGAGGCTATGAGAGGATTCAGAGTAGTACTATATTGGTGGTAGTGGTAGGAGTAATTACTACTTGCAGTACACTCTTAGGAAAAACAGGGTTCCAAAAGGGTTCTTCGGCTGTCCCTATTTTGGTTCCAGGTAGAACCCTTTTTTGGTTCCATGTAGAACCCTTTGTGGAAAGGGCTCTACCTGGACCCCAAAAGGGTTCTTCAAAGGTTTCTCCTATGGGGACAGCAAAAAAAACCTCTAGAGCAGCATTTGTTCTGAGTGTATACATGTACTGGTAGTAGAGGTAATAGCACTAATAATACTGTACTTATATAGTGTATTAAAAACATTATTATCTGATCATACTATATATCAGATGGGTTTGAAGGAGGTGCTATTCTATGGAAGGAGTTATCCAGATCAGTTCTACTGTCCTTCACTCACTAGCAACCCCTAGGACCAGAGGAGCTGGTTTGTTTATGTGTGTGTGTCACAGAGGCTGATTGGTCACAGCTCATTCCAGCTCCCGTTACGTAGAGCGGTGTTAAGGAGGAAACTGTTTTAGCGTGTGTTCGTGTGGCCCTGGTTAGTGATGGTGATTGGGTCTATAAATAAAAAGTTCAGACAAAGAGCCCTGTGTGTGTGTGTGTGTGTGTGTGTGTGTGTGTGTGTGTGTGTGTGTGTGTGTGCTCAGCAGCACTGAAACAAACACATGTGAATTAGTGTCAGAGAGAGGTCCAGCTCGCAGCGTCTCCTAGCATCACTCTGTGTGTGTGTGTGAGCACATAGCCAGGTCAGTAAACATTCACATGGACTGGTTAGGCCATTACCTGGAACACCATTAGATCCTCATCCCTTATATGGGAGAGATGATAACATAACAAGGACGGGAAGAATAGAAATAGCGCCCATAGAACAGATCTGCCGCTTATCAGCTTTCAATACGAATGACAGAGCTTGAATTTTACCCCTTTTTCTCCCCAATTTCATGGTATCCAATTGTTTAGTAGCTACTATCTTGTCTCATCGCTACAACTCTCGCTACAACTCCCTTACGGGCTCGGGAGAGACGAAGGTTGAAAGTCATGCGTCCTCCGATACAAAACCCAACCGAGCCGCACTGCTTCTTAACACAGCAACATCCAACCCGGAAGCCAGCCGCACCAATGTGTCGGAGGAAACACCGTGCACCTTGCAACCTTGGTTAGCGTGCACTGCGCCCGGCCCGTCACAGGAGTGCACGATGAGACAAGGACATCCCTACCGACCAAGCCCTCCCAAACCCGGATGACGCTGGGCCAATTGTGCGTCGCCCCATGGACCTCCCGGTCGCGCCGGTTGTGACAGAGCCTGGGCGCAAACCCAGAGACTCTGATGGCACAGCTGGCGCTGCAGTACAGCGCCCTTAACCACTGCGCCACCCGGGAGGCCCATGACTCGCATTTCTATGTGAATTTGGTCAGGTCACCCACAAAGCTAAATAAGTAACTTGTGTTTACCTGTGGACTAAAACCCCTGTACCTGTTATAATGTATACCATTTAACAAACAGGTTTATCCAAAGTGACTTACAGTCATGAATACATTTTCATATGGGTGGCCCCAACGGGAATCAAACCCACTAGTTCTGACATTTCAAGACTATGACACATTGATGTGTGTGTGTCTCGGGCTCCTACCCTGGTGATAGACATATAGGAGCTCTCTGCCTATTGAGTCATGGTGGGAGGTTTGCTAGAGAATAATGCTGCCTTCAGACTCCAGGCTTTATACAGGTATAGCAGAGTGGAGAATAATGCTGCCTTCAGACTCCAGGCTCTATACAGGTATAGCAGAGTGGATAATAATGCTGCCTTCAGACTCCAGGCTTTATACAGGTATAGCAGAGTGGAGAATAATGCTGCCTTCAGACTCCAGACTCTGTCTCTCTCTCTTTCTGTGTGTCTCTCTCCGTGTGTCTCTCTCTGTGTCTCTCTCTCTCTGTCTACCCCAACCCTGTTCTCTCTCCTCTGTCAATTCAATTCAAGGGCTTTATTGGCATGGGAAACATGTGTTAACATTGCTAAAGCAAGTGAGGTAGATAATATATAAAGTGAATATATAAAGTGAAATAAACACTAAAAATTAACAGTACACATTACACATACAGAAGTTTCAAAACAATAAAGACATTACAAATGTCATATTATATATATACAGTGTTTTAACAATGTACAAATGGTTAAAGGACACAAGATAAAATAAATAAGCATAAATATGGGTTGTATTTACAATGATGTGTGTTCTTCACTGGTTGCCCTTTTCTCGTGGCAACAGGTCACAAATATTGCTGCTGTGATGGCACACTGTGGAATTTCACCCAGTAGATATGGGAGTTTATCAAAATTGGATTTGTTTTCGAATTCTTTGTGGATCTGTGTAATCTGAGGGAAATATGTCTCTCTAATATGGTCATACATTGGGCAGGAGGTTAGGAAGTGCAGCTCAGTTTCCACCTCATTTTGTGGGCAGTGAGCACATAGCCTGTCTTCTCTTGCGAGCCATGTCTGCCTACGGCGGCCTTTCTCAATAGCAAGGCTATGCTCACTGAGTCTGTAAATAGTCAAAGCTTTCCTTAATTTTGGGTCAGTCACAGTGGTCAGGTATTCTGCCGCTGTGTACTCTCTGTTCAGGGCCAAATAGCATTCTAGTTTGCTCTGTTTTTTTGTTAATTCTTTCCAATGTGTCAAGTAATTATCTTTTTGTTTCTCATGATTTGGTTGGGTCTAATTGTGCTGCTGTCCTGGGGCTCTGTAGGGTGTGTTTGTGTTTGTGAACAGAGCCCCAGGACCAGCTTGCTTAGGGGACTCTTCTCTAGATTCATCTCTCTGTAGGTGATGGCTTTGTTATGGAAGGTTTGGGAATCGCTTCCTTTTAGGTGGTTATAGAATTTAACAGCTCTTTTCTGGATTTTGATAATTAGTGGGTATCGGCCTAATTCTGCTCTGCATGCATTATTTGGTGTTCTACGTTGTACACAGAGGATATTTTTGCAGAATTCTGCGTGCAGAGTCTCAATTTGGTGTTTGTCCCATTTTGTGAAGTCTTGGTTGGTGAGCGGACCCCAGACCTCACAACCATAAAGGGCAATGGGCTCTATGACTGATTCAAGTATTTTTAGCCAAATCCTAATTGGTATGTTGAAATTTATGTTCCTTTTGATGGCATAGAATGCCCTTCTTGCCTTGTCTCTCAGATCGTTCACAGCTTTGTGGAAGTTACCTGTGGCACTGATGTTTAGGCCAAGGTATGTATAGTTTTTTGTGTGCTCTAGGGCAACAGTGTCTAAATGGAATTTGTATTTGTGGTCCTGGTGACTGGACCTTTTTTGGAACACCATTATTTTGGTCTTACTGAGATTTACTGTCAGAGCCCAGGTCTGACAGAATCTGTGCATAAGATCTAGGTGCTGCTGTAGGCCCTCCTTGGTTGGTGACAGAAGTACCAGATCATCAGCAAACAGCAGACATTTGACTTCGGATTCTAGTAGGGTGAGGCCGGGTGCTGCAGACTTTTCTAGTGCCGCGCCAGTTCGTTGATATATATGTTGAAGAGGGTGGGGCTTAAGCTGCATCCCTGTCTAACCCCACGACCCTGTGTGAAGAAATTTGTGAGTTTTTTGCCAATTTTAACCGCACACTTGTTGTTTGTGTACATGGATTTTATGATGTCGTATGTTTTACCCCCAACACCACTTTCCATCAGTTTGTATAGCAGACCCTCATGCCAAATTGAGTCAAAGGCTTTTTTGAAAACAACAAAGCATGAGAAGACTTTGCCTTTGTTTTGGTTTGTTTGGTTGTCAATTAGGGTGTGCAGGGTGAATACATGGTCTGTTCAAATCAAATCAAATCAAATTTATTTATATAGCCCTTCGTACATCAGCTGATATCTCAAAGTGCTGTACAGAAACCCAGCCTAAAACCCCAAACAGCAAGCAATGCAGGTGTAGAAGCACGGTGGCTAGGAAAAACTCCCTAGAAAAGCCAAAACCTAGGAAGAAACCTAGAGAGGAACCAGGCTATGTGGGGTGGCCAGTCCTCTTCTGGCTGTGCCGGGTAGAGATTATAACAGAACATGGCCAAGATGTTCAAATGTTCATAAATGACCAGCATGGTCGAATAATAATAAGGCAGAACAGTTGAAACTGGAGCAGCAGCACGGCCAGGTGGACTGGGGACAGCAAGGAGTCATCATGTCAAGTAGTCCTGGGGCATGGTCCTAGGGCTCAGGTCAGTTGAAACTGGAGCAGCAGCACGGCCAGGTGGACTGGGGACAGCAAGGAGTCATCATGTCAGGTAGTCCTGGGGCATGGTCCTAGGGCTCAGGTCCTCCGAGAGAGAGAAGGAGAGAATTAGAGAACGCACACTTAGATTCACACAGGACACCGAATTGGACAGGAGAAGTACTCCAGATATAACAAACTGACCCCAGCCCCCCGACACATAAACTACTGCAGCATAAATACTGGAGGCTGAGACAGGAGGGGTCAGGAGACACTGTGGCCCCACCCGAGGACACCCCGGACAGGGCCAAACAGGAAGGATATAACCCCACCCACTTTGCCAAAGCACAGCCCCCACACCACTGGAGGGATATCTTCAACCACCAACTTACCATCCTGAGACAAAGCTGAGTATAGCCCGCAAAGACCTCCGCCACGGCACAACCCAAGGGGCGCCAACCCAGACAGGATGACCACATCAGTGAATCAACCCACTCAGGTGACGCACCCCCTCCAGGGACGGCATGAGAGAGCCCCAGCAAGCCAGTGACTCAGCCCCTGTAATAGGGTTAGAGGCAGAGAATCCCAGTGGAAAGAGGGGAACCGGCCAGGCAGAGACAGCAAGGGTGGTTCGTTGCTCCAGAGCCTTTCCGTTCACCTTCCCACTCCTGGGCCAGACTACACTCAATCATATGACCCACTGAAGAGATGAGTCTTCAGTAAAGACTTAAAGGTTGAGACCGAGTTTGCGTCTCTGACATGGGTAGGCAGACCGTTCCATAAAAATGGAGCTCTATAGGAGAAAGCCCTGCCTCCAGCTGTTTGCTTAGAAATTCTAGGAACAATTAGGAGGCCTGCGTCTTGTGACCGTAGCGTACGTGTAGGTATGCACGGCAGGACCAAATCAGAGATAGGTAGGAGCAAGCCCATGCAATGCTTTGTAGGTTAGCAGTAAAACCTTGAAATCAGCCCTTGCTTTGACAGGAAGCCAGTGTAGGGAGGCTAGCACTGGAGTAATATGATCAAATTTTTTGGTTCTAGTCAGGATTCTAGCAGCCGTATTTAGCACTAACTGAAGTTTATTTAGTGCTTTATCCGGGTAGCCGGAAAGTAGAGCATTGCAGTAGTCTAACCTAGAAGTGACAAAAGCATGGATTAATTTTTCTGCATCATTTTTGGACAGAAAGTTTCTGATTTTTGCAATGTTACGTAGATGGAAAAAAGCTGTCCTTGAAATGGTCTTGATATGTTCTTCAAAAGAGAGATCAGGGTCCAGAGTAACGCGAGGTCCTTCACAGTTTTATTTGAGATGACTGTACAACCATTAAGATTAATTGTCAGATTCAACAGAAGATCTCTTTGTTTCTTGGGACCTAGAACAAGCATCTCTGTTTTATCCGAGTTTAAAAGTAGAAAGTTTGCTGCCATCCACTTCCTTATGTCTGAAACACATGCTTCTAGCGAGGGCAATTTTGGGGCTTCACCATGTTTCATTGAAATGTACAGCTGTGTATCATCCGCATAGCAGTGAAAGTTAACATTATGTTTTCGAATAACATCCCCAAGAGGTAAAATATATAGTGAAAACAACAGCGGTCCTAAAACGGAACCTTGAGGAACACCGAAATTTACAGTTGATTTGTCAGAGGACAAACCATCCACAGAGACAAACTGATATCTTTCCGACAGATAAGATCTAAACCAGGCCAGAACTTGTCCGTGTAGACCAATTTGGGTTTCCAATCTCTCCAAAAGAATGTGGTGATCGATGGTATCAAAAGCAGCACTAAGGTCTAGGAGCACGAGGACAGATGCAGAGCCTCGGTCCGATGCCATTAAAATGTCATTTACCACCATCACAAGTGCCGTCTCAGTGCTATGATGGGGTCTAAAACCAGACTGAAGCATTTCATATACATTGTTTGTCTTCAGGAAGGCAGTGAGTTGCTGAGCAACAGCCTTTTCTAAGATTTTTGAGAGGAATGGAAGATTCGATATAGGCCGATAGTTTTTTATATTTTCTGGGTCAAGGTTTGGCTTTTTCAAGAGAGGCTTTATTACTGCCACTTTTAGTGAGTTTGGTACACATCCGGTGGATAGAGAGCCGTTTATTATGTTCAACATAGGAGGGCCAAGCACAGGAAGCAGCTCTTTCAGTAGTTTAGTTGGAATAGGGTCCAGTAAGCAGCTTGAAGGTTTAGAGGCCATGATTATTTTCATCATTGTGTCAAGAGATATAGTACTAAAACACTTGAGCGTCTCTCTTGATCCTAGGTCCACGCAGAGTTGTGCAGACTCAGGACAACTGAGCTTTGAAGGAATACGCAGATTTAAAGAGGAGTCTGTACGGTAATTTGGTAAAAAGCCAATTTGACATTTGCTCAGTACATTGTTTTCATTGAGGAAGTGTACGAGTCTGCTGTTAACGATAATGCAGAGGATTTTCCCAAGGTTACTGTTGACGCATATTCCACGGTAGTTATTGGGGTCAAATTTGTCTCCATTTTTGTGGATTGGGGTGATCAGTCCTTGGTTCCAAATATTGGGGAAGATGCCAGAGCTAAGGATGATGTTAAAGAGTTTTAGTATAGCCAATTGGAATTTGTTGTCTGTATATTTGATCATTTCATTGAGGATACCATCAACACCACAGGCCTTTTGGGTTGGAGGGTCTTTATTTTGTCCTGTAACTCATTCAATGTAATTGGAGAATCCAGTGGGTTCTGGTAGTCTTTAATAGTTGATTCTAAGATCTGTATTTGATCATGTATATGTTTTTGCTCTTTATTCTT
>NW_027012454.1:0-5000 GCF_036934945.1 Oncorhynchus masou masou
ATATAACCTGTATTTTATAACATATACATCTATAACATATAACCTGTATTCTATAACATATACATCTATATCTATATAATATTACCTGTATTCTATAATATATACATCTATATCTATATCATATACCTACATTCTATAATATATACATCTATAACATATAACCTGTATTCTATAATATATATATCTATATCTATAACGTATAACCTGTATTCTATCATATATACATCTATAACACATAACCTGTATTCTATAACATATACATCTATATCTATATAATATTACCTGTATTCTATAATATATACATCTATATCTATATCATATACCTACATTCTATAATATATACATCTATAACATATAACCTGTATTCTATAATATATATATCTATATCTATAACGTATAACCTGTATTCTATAATATATATATATATATATATATATCTATATCTATAACATATAACCTGTATTCTATAATATATACATCTATATCTATAACATATAACCTGTATTCTATAATATATATATCTATATCTATAACGTATAACCTGTATTCTATAATATATATATATATATCATATAACCTGTATTCTATAACATATACATCTATATCTATAACGTATAACCTGTATTCTATAATATATACATCTATATCTATAACATATAACCTGTATTCTATAATATATATATCTATATCTATAACATATAACCTGTATTCTATCATATATACATATATATCATATAACCTGTATTCTATAACATATATATCTATATCTATAACATATAACCTGTATTCTATAATATATACATCTATATCTATAACATATAACCTGTATTCTATAATATATATATCTATATCTATAACATATAACCTGTATTCTATCATATATACATATATATCATATAACCTGTATTCTATAACATATACATCTATATCTATAACGTATAACCTGTATTCTATAATATATACATCTATAACATATAACCTGTATTCTATAACATATACATCTATATCTATATAATATTACCTGTATTCTATAATATATACATCTATATCTATATCATATACCTACATTCTATAATATACATCTATAACACATAACCTGTATTCTATAACATATACATCTATATCTATATAATATTACCTGTATTCTATAATATATACATCTATATCTATATCATATACCTACATTCTATAATATACATCTATAACACATAACCTGTATTCTATAACATATACATCTATATCTATATAATATTACCTGTATTCTATAATATATACATCTATATCTATATCATATACCTACATTCTATAACATATACATCTATAACATATAACCTGTATTCTATAATATATATATATCTATATCTATAACATATAACCTGTATTCTATAATATATACATCCATATCTATAACATATAACCTGTATTCTATCATATATACATATATATCATATAACCTGTATTCTATAACATATACATCTATATCTATAACGTATAACCTGTATTCTATAATATATACATCTATATATATATATCATAGAACCTGTATTCTATAATATACCTACTCTCCTTGTTTTTGAAAACAAACAAAAAAGTCCATTAAAATAACTACAAATTGATCAGAAATACAGTGTAGAAATGGTTAATGTTGTAAATTACGATTGTAGCTGGAAACAGCAGATTTACTTTTAATGGAATATCTACGTAGGCGTACAGAGGCCCATTATCATCAACCATCACTCCTGTGTTCCAATGGCACGTTGTGTTAGCTAATCCAAGTTTATCATTTAAAAGGCTAATTGATCATTAGAAACCCCTTTTGCAATTATGTTAGAACAGCTGAAAACTGTTGTTCTGATTAAAGAAGCAATTATACTGGCCTTCTTTAGACTAGTTGAGTATCTGGAGCATCAGCATTTTTGGGTTCGATTACAGGCTCAAATGGCCAGAAACAAAGAACTTTCTTCTCAAACTCATCAGTCTATTCTTGTTCTGAGAAATTAAGGCTATTCCATTTGAGAAAATGCCAAGAAACTGAAGATCTCGTACAACACTGTGTACTACTCCCTTCATAGAGCAGCTCAAACTGGCTCTAACCAGAATAGAAAGAGGAGTGGGAGGCCCCGGTGCACAACTGAGAAAGAGGACAAGTACATTAGAGTGTCAAGTTTGAGAAACAGACGTCTCACAAGTCCTCAACTGGCAGCTTCATTAAATAGTACCCGCAAAACACCGGTCTCAACGTCAACAGTGAAGAGGAGACTCAGGGATGCTGGCCTTCTAGGCAGAGTTCCTCTGTCCAGTCTCAACGTCAACAGTGAAGAGGTGACTCCAGGATACTGGCCTTCTAGGCAGAGTTCCTCTGTCCAGTCTCAACGTCAACAGTGAAGAGGAGACTCAGGGATGCTGGCCTTCTAGGCAGAGTTCCTCTGTCCAGTCTCAACGTCAACAGTGAAGAGGTGACTCCAGGATACTGGCCTTCTAGGCAGAGTTCCTCTGTCCAGTCTCAACGTCAACAGTGAAGAGGTGACTCCAGGATACTGGCCTTCTAGGCAGAGTTCCTCTGTCCAGTCTCAACGTCAACAGTGAAGAGGTGACTCCAGGATACTGGCCTTCTAGGCAGAGTTCCTCTGTCCAGTCTCAACGTCAACAGTGAAGAGGAGACTCAGGGATGCTGGCCTTCTAGGCAGAGTTCCTCTGTCCAGTCTCAACGTCAACAGTGAAGAGGAGACTCTGGGATGCTGGCCTTCTAGGCAGAGTACCTCTGTCCAGTCTCAACGTCAACAGTGAAGAGGAGACTCAGGGATGCTGGCCTTCTAGGCAGAGTTCCTCTGTCCAGTCTCAACGTCAACAGTGAAGAGGCGACTCCGGGATGCTGGTCTTCTAGGCAGAGTTCCTCTGTCCAGTCTCAACGTCAACAGTGAAGAGGCGACTCCGGGATGCTGGCCTTCTAGGCAGAGTTCCTCTGTCCAGTGTCAGTGTTATTTTGCCCATCTAATCTCTTATTTTTATTGGCCAGTCTGAGATTTAGATTTTTCTTTGCGACTCTGCCTAGCAGGCCAGCATCCCAGAGTCGCCTCTTCACTGCTACGTTAGATACTCTGACCACTACATTAGATCCTCTTACCTCTACATTAGATACTCTTACCACTACATTAGATACTCTTACCTCTACATTAGATACTCTGACCACTACATTAGATCCTCTTACCTCTACATTAGATACTCTGACCACTACATTAGATCCTCTTACCTCTACATTAGATACTCTGACCACTACATTAGATCCTCTTACCTCTACATTAGATACTCTTACCACTACATTAGATACTCTTACCACTACACTAGATACTCTTACCTCTACATTAGATACTCTGACTACGACATTACCTCCTCTTACCACTACATTAGATACTCTTACTACTACATTAGCTCCTCCAGCTCCTCTTACTACTACATTAGATTCTCTTACCACTACAATACCTCCTCTTACCACTACATTAGATACTCTTACCACTACATTACCTCATCCAGCTCCTCTTACTACTACATTAGATACTCTGACTACTACATTACCTCCTCTTACCTCTACATTAGCTACTCTTACTACTACATTAGATACTCTTACCACTACATTAGTTACTCTTACCACTACATTAGTTACTCTTACCACTACATTAGGTACTCTTACCTCTACATTAGATAATTTTACCTCTACATTAGCTCCTCTAGCTCCTCTTACCTCTACATTAGAGATTCTTACCTCTACATTAGCTCCTCTAGCTCCTCTTACCTCCACATTAGAGACTCTTACCTCTCCATTAGATACTCTTACCTCCACATTAGAGACTCTTACCTCTCCATTAGATACTCTTACCTCTACATTAGATACTCTTACCTCTACAATAGCTCCTCTTACTACTACATTAGATACTCTTACCACTACATTAGATACTCTTACTATTACATTAGATACTCTTACCTCTACATTACCTCCTCTTACTACTACATTAGATACTCTTACCTCTACATTACCTCCTCTTATTACTACATTAGATACTCCTACTACTACATTAGATACTCGTATTACTACATTAGTTCCTCTTACTACTACATTAGATACTCTTACCTCTACATTAGATACTCTTACCACTACATTAGATACTCTTACCACTACATTAGATACTCTTACCTCTACATTAGCTACTCTTACCTCTACATTAGATACTCTTACCTCTACATTAGCTACTCTTACCTGTCTATCTCCCTTTCTCTCTCTGTGTCTCTCTCCCTTTCCCTCTCTCTGTGTCTCTGTGTCTCTCACCATTTCTCTCTCTCTGTCTCTCTCCCTTTCCCTCTCTCTGTGTCTCTGTCTCTCTCCATTTCTCTCTCTGTGTCTCTCTCCCTTTCCCTCTCTCTGTGTCTCTGTCTCTCTCCCTTTCCTTCTCTCTGTGTCTCTGTCTCTCTCCCTTTCTCTCTGTTGGTCTCTCTCTCTTCTGTCAGGTTGTCTATGAACTGTATTACAACTGGCAGTGAGAGGAAAGAAGTGTGGAAGGGGGAGGGGGGTGGTTCTCTACTCCTCTCCACCTGGCCTCCTCTCCTTCCCTCCTATTTGTACCAGATGGGCCCTCGGTCGATTCATTCCTTATTAACAGTAATTGCAAGTTGTTTGAAGAAAACAACATTTGATTTCAAGGGATGTTGTGCCCTTAAGAAACAAACTGTGGATCTGTGCCTATACACTGCAGGCAGCCTCTTTACCAGGAACCCTTTAGAAAGAACAACAGGAAGTGACAGATCCAGAGAGGAAATCAGAAAAAAAGTTGAGGTGATTTCAATCTGTTCTCTTTTCTGCTTTGTTTTTGCAGTGGAGTGCTTTGAGAACAAACAACAGTACTTTGCTAACAGACTGAGCGAAGCCATGAAGGTAATTATCTGTTAACCTCTTGTCGTGTGACTGAGTACGATGGTGAAGGACAAGTCCTCATGAGAAACAAAGAATG
>NW_027012454.1:12500-19400 GCF_036934945.1 Oncorhynchus masou masou
CTCGCCCAGTCGCTTGGCATTCTGGGAACGCCACTGCGTCCCGGGTTGAAAGTTCTCCCTCATTGCATTAACGACAACGCTGGTGCCCGTAGCAGTATCCTCAGGGGAATGACTGGAGGATGGCCTCCTGTAGAGGGCCTCCTGTAGAGGGCCTCCTGTAAAGGGCCTCCTGTAAAGGGCCTACTGTATAGGGCCTCCTGTAGAGGGCCTCTTGTAAAGGGCCTCCTGTAAAGGGCCTCCTGTTAAGGGCCTCCTGTTAAGGGCCTCCTGTAAAGGGCCTCCTGTAGAGGGCCTCCTGTAAAGGGCCTCCTGTAGAGGGCCTCCTGTAGAGGGCCTCCTGTAAAGGGCCTCCTCACATAAAGGGGGAGGAAGCGGCTCTCAAACCTGAAGCTGTTCCTCATGTAAATGGTCAGAAAGAAAGAGGAGTCGTTCAGACTGTCCCGGTTTCGGTAGCGAGGTAGATTGCTCCAAGGTAACTGGGCAGGGTGCCTGGAAGCAACCCGGCTGTCTGGTGAGGCCCGAGACCAGGTGTGTCTCTGTGAGGAGAGAACGAATGAAAGATTGAACGGACCAGCTGTCGAGTACAGTAAGAGGCTCGTAGTCACACGGAAAAACATCGGGAGAGGAGTAGCTAGCGGGTGAAGCTAGTATTTTAGCCGGGGCCTCTCCTCTCTCTCCCCTCTCTCCTCTATGTCCCTGTCTCTTTCTCAGTGGTTATATATATAGAGAGAGACTCAGCTAACATCTGTGGTAGTGTTGAATTATAAACCTCCTGTAGTCTTGTAAAGGCCTTGCTGTGACTCCCGTTTGTGGGAGCTTCCGTCGGCAGCCTGCAGCTAGCTTGTTCAGTGTGTGTGTGTGTGTGTGTGTGTGTGTGTGTGTGTGTGTGCTGTGTGTGTGTGTGTGTGTGTGTGTGTGTGTGTGTGTGCGTGCGTGTGTGTGTGTGTGTGCAGTGTGTGTGTGTGTGTGTGTGTGTGTGCAGAGTGTGTGTGTGTGTGTGTGTGTGTGTGCAGAGTGTGTGTGTGTGTGTTTTGTTCTGTTAGATGTGTATGTATGCATACAGTATGAGTCGATACCAGTATTGAATTGTGTTCATAAAACAGATGAGGAAGAATGATACTTACTCCATCACCCAGGCGTAAATAACTAACAGTCTGCTCTCCCTACCCCCTCCCTAAAACCCCCTCTTCTACCCCTTACAACCCCCTGCTACCCCCTACCAGCTCAGCCATCTCTCCCTCCCCGGTCCCTACCAGCCCCGAGGCAGCCTGGCATCACGTTGAAGGAAGGCTCCCCTCCCTCATGAGCAGAAGCATCGCATTCCCGTCCGTGTCTTTGGTGTTGACAAGACCTTCTCCTTTCTGATCAGAGGCAGACGGAAACAGCACGCAGACACATCCGTGGTACTCATCCCCTCTGTCTCCAGACACATCAGTGGTACTCATCCCCTCTGCCTCTAGACACATCAGTGGTACTTATCCCCTCTGTCTCTCTCTCTAGTCCTCCAGACACATCCGTGGTACTCATCCCCTATGCCTTTAGACACATCAGTGGTACTCATCCCCTCTGCCTCTAGACACATCAGTGGTACTCATCCCCTCTCTCTCTGTCTCTAGTCCTCCAGACACATCCGTGGTACTCATCCCCTCTCTCTCTCTCTCTCTAGTCCTCCAGACACATCCGTGGTACTCATCCCCTCTGCCTCCAGACACATTTGTGGTACTCATCCCCTCTGCCTCCAGACACATCAGTGGTACTCATCCCCTCTGTCTCCAGACACATCAGTGGTACTCATCCCCTCTGCCTCCAGACACATTTGTGGTACTCATCCCCTCTGCCTCCAGACACATCAGTGGTACTCATCCCCTCTGCCTCTCTCTCTAGTCCTCCAGACACATCAGTGGTACTCATCCACTCTGCCTCCAGACACATCCGTGGTACTCATCCCCTCTGCCTCTAGACACATCAGTGGTACTCATCCCCTCTGCCTCCAGACACATCAGTGGTACTCATCCCCTCTGCCTCCAGACACATCAGTGGTACTCATCCTCTCTGCCTCCAGACACATCAGTGGTACTCATCCCCTCTGCCTCCAGACACATCAGTGGTACTCATCCCCTCTGCCTCCCGACACATCAGTGGTACTCATCCCCTCTGCCTCCAGACACATCAGTGGTACTCATCCCCTCTGCCTCCAGACACATCAGTGGTACTCATCCCCTCTGCCTCCAGACACATTTGTGGTACTCATCCCCTCTGCCTCCAGACACATCAGTGGTACTCATCCCCTCTGCCTCCAGACACATCAGTGGTACTCATCCTCTCTGCCTCCAGACACATCAGTGGTACTCATCCCCTCTGCCTCCAGACACATCAGTGGTACTCATCCCCTCTGCCTCCCGACACATCAGTGGTACTCATCCCCTCTGCCTCCAGGCACATCAGTGGTACTCATCCCCTCTGCCTCCAGACACATCAGTGGTACTCATCCCCTCTGCCTCCAGACACATTTGTGGTACTCATCCCCTCTGCCTCCAGACACATCAGTGGTACTCATCCCCTCTGTCTCCAGACACATCAGTGGTACTCATCCCCTCTGCCTCCAGACACATTTGTGGTACTCATCCCTTCTGCCTCCAGACACATCAGTGGTACTCATCCCCTCTGCCTCTCTCTCTAGTCCTCCAGACACATCAGTGGTACTCATCCTCTCTGCCTCCAGACACATCAGTGGTACTCATCCCCTCTGCCTCCAGACACATCAGTGGTACTCATCCCCTCTGCCTCCCGACACATCAGTGGTACTCATCCCCTCTGCCTCCAGACACATCAGTGGTACTCATCCCCTCTGCCTCCATGCACATCAGTGGTACTCATCCCCTCTGCCTCTCTGTCTAGTCCTCCAGACACATCAGAGGTACTCATCCCCTCTGTCTCCAGACACATCCATGGTACTCATCCCCTTTGTCTCTCTCTCTAGTCCTCCAGACACATCAGTGGTACTCATCCCCTCTGCCTCCAGACACATCAGTGGTACTCATCCCCTCTGCCCCAGACACATCCGTGGTACTCATCCCCTCTGCCTCAGACACATCCGTGGTACTCATCCCCTCTGCCTTCAGACACATCAGTGGTACCCATCCCCTCTGCCTCGAACACATCCGTGGTACTCATCCCCTCTGCCTCCAGACGCATCCATGGTACTCATCCCCTCTGCCTCCAGACACATCAGTGGTTCTCATCCCCTCTGCCTCTAGACATATCAGTGGTACTCATCCCCTCTGCCTCCAGAAACATCAGTGGTACTCATCCCCTCTGCCTCAGACACATCAGTGATACTCATCCCCTCCGCCTCCAGACACATCAGTGGTACTCATTCCCTCTGTCTCCAGACACATCCATCGTACTCATCCCCCTCTGTCTCCATACACATCCGTGGTACTCATCCCCTCTGTCTCCAGGCACATCAGTGGTACTCATCCCCTCTTCCCCTCTCTCTAATCCTCCAGACACATAAGTGGTACTCATCCCCTCTGCCTTTAGACACATCAGTGGTACTCATCCCCTCTGCTTCCAGACACATCCATGGTACTCATCCCCTCTGCCTCTAGACACATCAGTGGTACTGATCCCCTCTGCCTCCAGACACATCAGTGGTACTCATCCCCTCTGCCTCTAGACACATCAGTGGTACTCATCCCCTCTGCCTCCAGACACATCAGTGGTACTCATCCCCTCTGCCTCTAGACACATCAGTGGTACTCATCCCCTCTGCCTCTAGACACATCAGTGGTTCTCATCCCCTCTGCCTCTAGACACATCAGTGGTTCTCATCCCCTCTGTCTCCAGACACATCAGTGGTACTCATCCCCTCTGCCTCCAGACACATCAGTGGTACTCATCCCCTCTGTCTCCAGACACATCCATGGTACTCATCCCCTCTGCCTCCAGACACATCAGTGGTACTCATCCCCTCTGCCTCCAGACACATCAGTGGTACTCATCCCCTCTGTCTCCAGACACATCCATGGTACTCATCCCCTCTGCCTCCAGACACATCAGTGATACTCATCCCCTCTGCCTCCAGACACATCAGTGATACTCATCCCCTCTGCCTCCAGACACATCAGTGGTTCTCATCCCCTCTGTCTCCAGACACATCAGTGGTACTCATCCCCTCTGCCTCCAGACACATCAGTGGTACTCATCCCCTCTGTCTCCAGACACATCCATGATACTCATCCCCTCTGCCTCCAGACACATCAGTGGTACTCATCCCTTCTGCCTCCAGACACATCAGTGGTACTCATCCCCTCTGTCTCTAGACACATCAGTGGTACTGATCCCCTCTGCCTCCAGACACATCAGTGGTACTCATCCCCTCTGCCTCTAGACACATCAGTGGTACTCATCCCCTCTGCCTCCAGACACATCAGTGGTACTCATCCCCTCTGCCTCTAGACACATCAGTGGTACTCATCCCCTCTGCCTCTAGACACATCAGTGGTTCTCATCCCCTCTGCCTCTAGACACATCAGTGGTTCTCATCCCCTCTGTCTCCAGACACATCAGTGGTACTCATCCCCTCTGCCTCCAGACACATCAGTGGTACTCATCCCCTCTGTCTCCAGACACATCCATGGTACTCATCCCCTCTGCCTCCAGACACATCAGTGGTACTCATCCCCTCTGCCTCCAGACACATCAGTGGTACTCATCCCCTCTGTCTCCAGACACATCCATGGTACTCATCCCCTCTGCCTCCAGACACATCAGTGATACTCATCCCCTCTGCCTCCAGACACATCAGTGATACTCATCCCCTCTGCCTCCAGACACATCAGTGGTTCTCATCCCCTCTGTCTCCAGACACATCAGTGGTACTCATCCCCTCTGCCTCCAGACACATCAGTGGTACTCATCCCCTCTGTCTCCAGACACATCCATGGTACTCATCCCCTCTGCCTCCAGACACATCAGTGGTACTCATCCCTTCTGCCTCCAGACACATCAGTGGTACTCATCCCCTCTGTCTCCAGACACATCCATGGTACTCATCCCCTCTGCCTCCAGACACATCAGTGATACTCATCCCCTCTGCCTCCAGACACATCAGTGATACTCATCCCCTCTGCCTCCAGACACATCAGTGATACTCATCCCCTCTGCCTCCAGACACATCAGTGGTTCTCATCCCCTCTGTCTCCAGACACATCAGTGGACTCATCCCCTCTGCCTCCAGACACATCAGTGGTACTCATCCCCTCTGTCTCCAGACACATCCATGGTACTCATCCCCTCTGCCTCCAGACACATCAGTGGTACTCATCCCCTCTGCCTCCAGACACATCAGTGATACTCATCCCCTCTGCCACCAGACACATCAGTGGTTCTCATCCCCTCTGTCTCCAGACACATCAGTGGACTCATCCCCTCTGCCTCCAGACACATCAGTGGTACTCATCCCCTCTGTCTCCAGACACATCCATGGTACTCATCCCCTCTGCCTCCAGACACATCAGTGGTACTCATCCCCTCTGCCTCCAGACACATCAGTGATACTCATCCCCTCTGCCACCAGACACATCAGTGGTACTCATCCCCTCTGCCTCCAGACACATCAGTGGTACTCATCCCCTCTGTCTCCAGACACATCCATCGTACTCACCCCCCCTCTGTCTCCAGACACATCAGTGGTACTCATCCCCTCTGCCTCCAGACACATCAGTGGTACTCATCCCCTCTGCCCCAGACACATCCGTGGTACTCATCCCCTCTGCCTCAGACACATCCGTGGTACTCATCCCCTCTGCCTTTAGACACATCAGTGGTACTCATCCCCTCTGCTTCCAGACACATCCATGGTACTCATCCCCTCTGCCTCTAGACACATCAGTGGTACTGATCCCCTCTGCCTCCAGACACATCAGTGGTACTCATCCCCTCTGCCTCTAGACACATCAGTGGTACTCATCCCCTCTGCCTCCAGACACATCAGTGGTACTCATCCCCTCTGCCTCTAGACACATCAGTGGTACTCATCCCATCTGCCTCTAGACACATCAGTGGTTCTCATCCTCTCTGTCTCTAGACACATCAGTGGTTCTCATCCCCTCTGTCTCCAGACACATCAGTGGTAATCATCCCCTCTGCCTCCAGACACATCAGTGGTACTCATCCCCTCTGTCTCCAGACACATCCATGGTACTCATCCCCTCTGCCTCCAGACACATCAGTGGTACTCATCCCCTCTGCCTCCAGACACATCAGTGGTACTCATCCCCTCTGCCTCCAGACACATCAGTGGTACTCATCCCCTCTGTCTCCAGACACATCCATGGTACTCATCCCCTCTGCCTCCAGACACATCAGTGATACTCATCCCCTCTGCCTCCAGAAACATCAGTGATACTCATCCCCTCTGCCTCCAGACACATCAGTGGTTCTCATCCCCTCTGTCTCCAGACACATCAGTGGTACTCATCCCCTCTGCCTCCAGACACATCAGTGGTACTCATCCCCTCTGTCTCCAGACACATCCATGGTACTCATCCCCTCTGCCTCCAGACACATCAGTGGTACTCATCCCTTCTGCCTCCAGACACATCAGTGGTACTCATCCCCTCTGTCTCCAGACACATCCATGGTACTCATCCCCTCTGCCTCCAGACACATCAGTGATACTCATCCCCTCTGCCTCCAGACACATCAGTGGTTCTCATCCCCTCTGCCTCTAGACACATCAGTGGTTCTCATCCCCTCTGTCTCCAGACACATCAGTGGACTCATCCCCTCTGCCTCCAGACACATCAGTGGTACTCATCCCCTCTGTCTCCAGACTCCATGGTACATCCCCTCATCCAGACACATCAGTGGTACTCATCCCCTCTGCCTCCAGAC
>NW_027012455.1:0-19400 GCF_036934945.1 Oncorhynchus masou masou
AGAGAGAGAGAGTAGAGACTGAGAGAGAGAGACTGAGAGAGAGAGAGAGAGAGAGAGAGAGAGACTGTGAGAGAGAGAGAGACTGTGAGAGAGAGAGAGACTGTGAGAGAGAGAGAGACTGTGAGAGAGAGAGAGACTGTGAGAGAGAGAGAGAGTGGAGAGAGACTGTGAGAGAGAGAGAGACTGTGAGAGAGAGAGACTGTGAGAGAGAGAGAGATGAGAGAGAGAGACTGTGGAGAGAGAGAGACTGTGAGAGAGAGAGAGAGACTGTGAGAGAGAGAGAGAGAGCTGTGAGAGAGAGAGACTGTGAGAGAGAGAGAGAGACTGAGAGGATGAGAGAGAGACAGAGAGAGAGAGAGAGAGAGAGAGAGAGAGAGACTGTGAGAGAGAGAGAGAGAGAGACTGTGAGAGAGAGAGACTGTGAGAGAGAGAGAGACAGTGTGAGAGAGAGAGACTGTGAGAGAGAGAGACTGTGAGAGAGAGAGAGACTGTGTAGAGAGAGAGACTGTGAGAGAGAGAGACTGTGAGAGAGAGAGAGACTGGTGAGAGAGAGAGAGACTGTGAGAGAGAGAGAGAGACTGTGAGAGAGAGAGAGAGAGACTGTGTAGAGAGAGAGACTGTAGAGAGAGAGAGAGACTGTGAGAGAGAGAGAGAGAGAGCTAGATGAGAGAGACTGTGAGAGAGAGAGAGAGAGAGAGAGAGAGAGAGACTGTGAGAGAGAGAGAGAGAGACTGTGAGAGAGAGAGACTGTGAGAGAGAGAGAGACTGTGAGAGACTGAGAGAGACTGTAGAGAGAGAGAGACTGTGAGAGAGAGAGACTGTAGAGAGAGAGAGACTGTGAGAGAGACAGAGTGAGAGACTGAGAGAGAGAGAGAGACTGAGTGAGAGAGAGAGAGACTGAGAGAGAGAGAGAGAGAGAGTGAGAGAGAGAGACTATGTGAGAGAGAGAGAGATGTAGAGAGAGAGAGAGAGAGACTGAGAGAGACTGAGGAGAGAGAGAGACTGTGAGAGAGAGACGAGAGAGAGAGACTGTGAGAGAGGAGACTGAGAGAGACTGCGAGAGAGCGAGAGAGAGACTGAGAGAGACTGTGAGAGAGAGAGAGACTGTGAGAGAGAGAGAGAGAGAGAGAGAGAGAGAGAGAGACTGTGAGAGCAGACTGTGAGACGATGTTTGCCCATGCCAATAGAGACCCTGTGAATAGAATTGAAACTATGTGAGAGAGAGAGAGAGAGAGAGAGAGAGAGAGAGAGAGAGAGAGACTGACTCTCGTGGAGAGCTATGCGTACTAAAGCTAATATCTTCTCTCTCTTTCTTATTCTAGATGCCTATGTCACTGCCATGGCAGACCACTGCTTTTGGAGGTGAATAGCAGCCTGACACGGCTGTTTCTCCGGGGTTGGGGCTTCGCCACGGTGCAAGGTAAGCCTCTTCCATGGTGCTTGGCTGTATGCCAACGATATGCTCTAATCTATGCCAAATAATCAGTCCGCTTTCAGAGTCAGGTGTGGCATTGGGAATGGGTGTGTGTGTACACTATGTGAACAGGTGTGTGTTCTCATGCATATAAAACAGGCTTTTGTCTTTCTGTTTGTGGAAGGAGTGCATGAGTGAACTCCTATGCAGTGGTGTGTGTGTGTGTGCAAGCATGTGTACTTGTGTGTGTTTATCCTCAAATAACCTCTCTGGATGTCGTTTCGCCACGCCAAAATATGTTTAGTTGCCTGGGAATGCCAGAGGGGGAGAGCGGAGACGAGGAAGAGGGGGGAACGAGAGGAAAGCATGAAAAAGACCGTTGGGAAAGGAACGAGAGTGGGAGAAAAAGAGGGAGTCCCTCTATCCCTTGGCTGTGTAGTCCAGCCTGTTCTAGCTGGATTTCCAGCCTGTTCTAATTTCAACTTTGTTCTAATTTCCACTCTCCCAGGAACACACACACACGATCCCAATCACGATCCCTGTCGCGGACTCACACAGACGAATCCAGACTCGAACGGACACGTGGATACAGGAACACACCAAAAATACACTGTCACCCTGCACTCACAGGGACAAATTCATACAGGCCGCGTCAATGCATTTTTCCAAACCCATTCAACCTACAGTGTAGTGTACCCACAGGCAACCAGACATATTCATTCACATGTATCGGTCTTTCACTGGCCGACCTTGCACCAGCAGGAACAACTCAACTGACTAGAGCTGCAAGGCTTCTACAGCTACGGCCAGCGACGGCTATTCTCATGCCCCCCGCCCCGTCGTGTATAAAGGTGAGCTCAGCGCTATCCCTCATCTCGCTGTCCCCGTACACACTGGCAGACTCTGGTGTTTACATCTAGGCTTCTTCCCCAGCCCCACTGGGACTCATGCCCAGCTTTTGATGTTGCTCAGCTCAAAAGAGCTCTCTCACACTGACGACGACACACTGCTGTTAGACTTGAGGCCCTGTTCCCCGCCTACGAGAGGAGGGGAGTCTGAGGAGCGGAGTGACGAAAGAGATCTACTTTTCAATTCATACTACATCCTTTGCCTCTCTCTAACCCTCACCCTTTCCCTCCACCCTTCTCTCTCTCTAACTCTAACCCTTTCCCTCCGTCTTCTCTCTCTCTCTCTCTGAACCCTTTCCCGTCCACTCTTCTCTCTCTCTCCCTTTCCCTCTCCACTTCTCTCTCTCTCTAACCCTTTCCCTCCGCTCTTCTCTCTCTCTAACCCTTTCCCTAAAACTCTTCTCTCTCTCTAACCCTAACCCTTTCCCTCCACTCTTCTCTCTGTCTCGCTAACCCTTTCCATCCACTCATCTCTCTCTCTCTCTAACCCTTTCCCTCCACTCTTCTCTCTCTCTCTCTAACCCTAACCCTTTCCCTCCACTCTTCTCTCTCTCTCTCTCTCAACGCCTTTCCCCCCACTCTTCTCTCTCTCTCTCACCCTCACCCTTTCCCTCCACTCTTCTCTCTCTCTCTAACCCTTTCCCTCCACTCTTCTCTCTCTCTCTAACCCTTTCCCTCCACTCTTCTCTCTCTCTCTAACCCTTCCCTCCGCTCTTCTCTCTCTCTCTAACCCTTTCCCTCCACTCTTCTCTCTCTCTCTAACCCCTAACCCTTTCCCTACACTATTTTCTCTCTCTCTAACCCTAACCCTTTCCCCCACTCTCTCTCTCTCTCTCTAACCCTAACACTTTCCCTCCTCTCTCTCTCTCTCTAACCCTTTCCTAAAACTCTTTCTCTCTCACCCCTAACCCTTTCCTAAACCCTTCTCTCTCTCTAACCCTTTCCCTCCACTCTTCTCTCTCTCTAACTCTTTCCCTCCACTCTTCTCTCTCTCTCTAACCCTTTCCCTCCGCTCTTCTCTCTCTCTAACCCCAACCCTTTCCCTCCGCTCTTCTCTCTCTCTAACCCCAACCCTTTCCCTCCACTCTTCTCTCTCTCTCTCTAACCCTTTCCCTCCACTCTTCTCTCTCTCTCTCTCAAAACCTTTCACTCCACTCTTCTCTCTCTCAAACCCTTTCCCTCCTCTTCTCTCTCTCTCTCTCGAACCCTTTCCCTCCACTCTTCTCTCTCTCTCTCCAACCCTAACCCTTTCCCTCCACTCTTCTCTCTCTCTCTAACCCTCACCCTTTCCCTCCACCCTTCTCCCTCTCTCTAACCCTTTCCCTCCGCTCTTCTCTCTCTCTCTCTAACCCTAACCCTTTCCCTCCACTCTTCTCTCTCTCTCTCTCGAACCCTTTCCCTCCACTCTTCTCTCTCTCTAACCCTCACCCTTTCCCTCCACTCTTCTCTCTCTCTCTAACACCCTTTCCCTCCACCCTTCTCCCTCTCTCTAACCCTTTCCCTCCACTCTCTCTCTCTCTCTCTCTAACCCTAACCCTTTCCCTCCACTCTTCTCTCTCTCTCTAACCCTTTCCTCAATCTCTCTCTCTCTCTAACCTTTCCTCAACCCTTCTCCCTCCCTACTCTTCTCTCTCTCTCTCTAACCCTAACCCTTTCCCTCCACTATTTCTCTCTCTCTCTAACCCTAACCCTTTCCCTCCACTCTTCTCTCTCTCTCTCTAACCCTTTCCCTCCACTCTTCTCTCTCTCTCTAACCCTTTCCCTCACAACTCTTCTCTCTCTCTCCCTAACCCTTTCCCTCCACTCTTCTCTCCTCTCTAACCCTTTCCCTCCACTCTTCTCTCTCTCTCCTAACCCTTTCCCTCCGCTCTTCTCTCTCTCTCTCGAACCCTTTCCTCCGCTCTTCTCTCTCTCTCCCTAACCCTTTCCCTCCACCTCTTCTCTCTCTCTAACCCCTCAACCCTTTCCCTCCACTCTTCTCTCTCTCTCTCCCTCCGAACCCTTTCCCTCCACTCTTCTCTCTCTCTCTCTAACCCTTTCCCTCCACTCTTCTCTCTCTCTAACCCCCTTTCCCTCCACTCTCTCTCTCTCTCTAACCCTTTCCCTCCACTCTTCCTTCTCTCTCTCTAACCTCCTAACCCTTTCCCTCCACTCTTCTCTCTCTCTCTCTCTAACCCTTTCCCTCCACTCTTTCTCTCTCTCCACCCTTCTCTCTCTCTCTCTAACCCTTTCCCTCCACTCTTCTCTCTCTCTCTCTAACCCTCTTCCCTCCACTCTCTCTCTCTCTAACCCTAACCCTTTCCCTCCACTCTTCTCTCTCTCTCTCTCCAACCCTTTCCCTCCACTCTTCTCTCTCTCTCTAACCCTTTCCCTCCACTCTTCTCTCTGAACCCTTTCCCTCCACTCTTCTCTCTCCCTAACCCTTTCCCTCCACTATTCTCTCTCTCTAACCCTAACCCTTTCCCTCCACTCTTCTCTCTCTCTCTCCTAACCCTTTCCCTCCACTCTCTTCTCTCTCTAACCAACTTTCCCTCCACTCTTCTCTCTCTCTAACCCTTTCCCTAGAACTCTTCTCTCTCAACCCCTAACCCTTTCCCTAAACTCTTCTCTCTCTCATCTAACCCTTTCCCTCCACTCTTCTCTCTCTCTAACCCTTTCCTCCACTCTTCTCTCTCTCTCTCTAACCCTTTCCCTCCGCTCTTCTCGCTCTCTCTCTCTCAAACGTTTCCCTCCGCTCTTCTCTCTCTCTAACCCAAACCCTTTCCCCTCCGCTCTTCTCTCTCTCTCCTAACCCAACCCTTTTCCCTCCACTCTTCTCTCTCTAACCCCTTTCCCTCCACTCTTCTCTCTCTCTCTCTCGAACCCTTTCCCTCCCACTCTTCTCTCTCTCTCTCTCGAACCCTTTCCCTCCACTCTTCTCTCTCTCTCCAACCCTCCCCTTTCCCTCCACCCTTCTCTCTCTCTCTAACCCTTTTTCCCTCCCGCTCTTCTCTCTCTCTCTCCCTCTACGAACCCTTTCCCTCCCGCTCTTCTCTCTCTCTCTCTCTCTAGCCCCAGCCCTTTCCCTCCACTCTTCTCTCTCTCTCTCTAACCCTTTCCCCTCCCTCGTCTCTCTCTAACCCTTTCCCTCCACTCTTCTCTCTCTCTAACTCTTTCCCTCCACTCTTCTCTCTCTCTCTAACTCTTTCCCTCCACTCTTCTCTCTCTCTCTAACTCTTTCCATCCACTCTTCTCTCTCTCTCTAACTCTTCCGTCCACTCGTCTCTCTCTCCCTAACCCCTTTCCCTCCACTCTTCTCCCCTCTCTCTCTCCCGGTCTTGCCCTGCCACTCTTCTCTCTCTCTCCTAACCCTCACCCTTTCCCTCCCACCCTTCACTCCCTCTCTCTAACCCTTTCCCTCCGCTCTTCTCTCTCTCTCTCTCTAACCCTAACTATTGTCTCTCTCTCTAACCATAACCCTTTCCCTAAAACTCTTCTCTCTCTCTCGCTAACCCTTTCCCTCCACTCTTCTCTCTCTCAAACCCTTTCCCTCCACTCTTCTCTCTCTCTCTAACCCTTTCCCTAAAACTCTTCTCTCTCTCAACCCCTAACCCTTTCCCTTTTCTCTCTCTCTATCTAACCCTTTCCCTCTCTCTCTCTCTCTAACCTTCCCTCCACTCTTCTCTCTCTCTCTAACCCTTTCCCTCCGCTCTTTCTCTCTCTCTAACCCTTTTCCCTCCGCTCTTTCTCTCTCTCAAACCCTTTCCCTCTTCTCTCTCTCTAACCCAAACCCTTTCCCTCCGCTCTTCTCTCTCTCTAACCCCAACCCTTTCCCTCCACTCTTCTCTCTCTCTAACCCTAACCCTTTCCTCCACTCTTTCTCTCTCTCTCGAACCCTTTCCCTCCTCTTCTCTCTCTCGAACCCTTTCCCTCCTCTTCTCTCTCTCTCTCTCGAACCCTTTCCTCCTTCTTCTCTCTCTCTCCAACCCCCTTTCCTCCACTTTTCTCTCTCTCTCTAACCCTCAACCCTTTCCTCCACCCTTCTCTCTCTCTCTAACCCTTTCCCTCCGCTCTTTCTTCTCTCTAACCCCTTTCCCTCCACTATTCTCTCTCTAACCCCAACCCTTTCCCTCCACTGTTTCTCTCTCTCTAACCCTTCCCTCCACTCTTCTCTCTCTCTCTCTCGAACCCTTTCCCTCCACTCTTCTCTCTCTCTCTCTCTAACCCTTTCCCTCCACTCTTCTCTCTCTCTCTCTAACCCTTTCCCTCCACTATTTTCTCTCTCTCTAACCCCTTTCCCTCCACTCTTTCTCTCTCTCTCTAACCCTAACCCTTTGCCTCCACTCTCTCTCTCTAACCCTTTCCCTCCACACTTCTCTCTCTCTCTAACCCTTTCCCTCCCTCTTCTCTCTCTCTCTCGAACCCTTTCCCTCCACTCTTCTCTCTCTCTGTCTAACCCCTTTCCCTCCACTATTTTCTCTTCTCTAACCCCAACCCTTTCCCTCCACTCTTCTCTCTCTCGAACCCTTCCCCTCCTTCTCTCTCTCTCTCTCTCTAACCTTTTCCCTCCACTCTTCTCTCTCTCTGTCTAACCCTTTCCCTCCACTATTTTCTCTCTCTCAACCCCCTTTCCCTCCACTCTTCTCCACTCTCTAACCCTTTCCCTCCACTCTTCTCTCTCTCTAACCCTTTCCCTCCGCTCTCTCTCGCTCCTAACCCTTTCCCTCCCTTCTTCTCCCTCTCTCTAACCCTTTCCCTGCTCTCTTCTCTCTCTAACCCCAACCCTTTCCCTCCGCTCTTCTCTCTCTCTAACCCCAACCCTTTCCCTCCACTCTTCTCTCTCTCCCTCTAACCTTTTCCGTAAAACTCTTCTCTCTCTCTAACCCTAACCCTTTCCCTAAAACTCTTCTCTCTCTCTCGCTAACCCTTTCCATCCACTCTTCTCTCTCTCTCTAACCCTTTCCTCCACTCTTCTCTCTATCTTAACCCTTTCCCTCCACTCATCTCTCTCTCTCTAACCCCAACCCTTTCCCCCCCTCTCTCTCTCTCTAACCCCAACCCTTTCCCCCACTATTCTCTCTCTCTAACCCCAACCTTTTCCCTCCACTGTTCTCTCTCTCTCTAACCCTTTCCCTCCACTCTACACTCTCTCTCTCTCGAACCCTTTCCCTCCACTATTTTCTCTGTCTCTTACCCTAACCCTTTCCCTCCACTCTTCTCTCTCTCTCTAACCCTAACCCTTTCCCTCCACTCTTCTCTCTCTCTCTCTAACCCTTTCCCTAAAACTCTTCTCTCTCTCAAACCCTAACCCTTTCCCTAAAACCCTTCTCTCTCTCAAACCCTAACCCTTTCCCTCCCCTCTTCTCTCTCTCTCTCTAACTCTTTCCCTCCACACTTCTCTCTCTCTCTAACCCTTTCCCTCCGCTCTTCTCTCTCTCTTAACCCCGACCCTTCCCTCCACTCTCTCTCTCTCTCTCTCTCTAACCCTTTCCTCCACTCTCTCTCTCTCTCTCTAACCCTTTCCCTCCACTTCTCTCTCTCTCTCGAACCTTTCCCTCCACTCTTCTCTCTCTCTCTCTCTCGAACCCTTTCCTCTTCTCACTCTTCTCTCTCTCTCTCTAACCCCTTCCCTCCACTCATCTCTCTCTCTCTAACCCCAACCCTTTCCCCAACTCTTCTCTCTCTCTCTCTAACCCCCAACCCTTTCCCCCACTATCTCTCTTACCCCCAACCCTTTTCCCTCCTCCACTTCTCTCTCTCTCTAACCCTTTCCCTCCACTCTTCTCTCTCTCTCTCTCTCTAACCCTAACCCTTTCCCTCCACTCTTCTCTCTCTCTCTAACCCTTTCCCTCCACTCTTCTCTCTAACCCTTTCCCTCCACTATTTTCTCTCTCTAACCCCAACCCTTTCCCATCCACTCTTCTCTCTCTCTCTCTAACCCTAACCCTTTCCCTCCGCTCTTCTCTCTCTCTAACCCCAAGCCTTTCCCTCCACTCTTCTCTCTCTCTAACCCTTTCCCTCCCACTCTTCTCTCTCTCTCGAACCCTTTCCCTCCACCCTTCTCTCTAACCTTTCCCTCCACTCTTCTCTCTCTCTCTCTAACCCTCACCCTTTCCCTCCAACCTTCTCTCTCTCTAACCCTTTCCCTCCGCTCTTCTCTCTCTCTAACCCTTTCCCTACAACGCTTCTCTCTCTCTCAACCCTTTCCCTCCACTTCTCTCTCTCTCTAACCCTTTCCCCCCGCTCTTCTCTCCTCTAACCCCTTTCCCAAACTCTTCTCTCTTTCTAACCCTAACCCTTCCTCCACTCTCTCTCTCTCTAACCCTAACCCTTTCCCTCCACTCTTCTCTCTATCTCTAACCACAACCCTTCCCCCCACTCATCTCTCTATCTCCAACCCCAACCCTTTCCTTCCACTCTCTTCTCTCTTTCTAACCCTAACCCTTTCCATCCACTCTTCTCTCTCTTAACACTTTCCCTCCGCTCTTCTCTCTCTCTCTCTAACCCTAACCCTTTCCCTCCACGCTTCTCTCTCTCTCTAACCCTTTCCCTCCACTCTTCTCTCTCTAACCCTAACCCTTTCCCCTCCACTCTTCTCTCTATCTCTAACCCCAACCCTTTCCCCCACTCATCTCTCTATCTCCAACCCCAACCCTTTCCTTCCACTTTAACCCTAACCACCATTTCCCTCCACTCTTCTCTCTCTCTAACCCAATCCATTTCCTCACTCTTCTCTCTCTCTAACCCTAACCCCTTTCCTCCACTCTTCTCTCTATCTCTAACCCCCTCCACTCATCTCTCTCTCTCTAACCCCAACCCTTTCCCCCCACTTCTCTAACCCCAACCCTTTCTATTCTCTATTCTCTAACCCCCTTTCCCTCCACTCTTCTCTCTCTCTCTAACCCTTTCCCTCCACTCTCTCTCTCTCTCTCTAACCCCAACCCTTTCCCCCACTCTTCTCTCTCTCTCTAACCCTCCACTCTCTCTCTCTAACCCCTCCACTATTTTCTCTCTCTAACCCCCAACCCTTTCCATCCACTCTTCTCTCTCTCTCTAACCCCTAACCCCTTTCCCTCCGCTTCTTCTCTAACCCTAAACCCTTTCCTCCACTCTCTCTTCTAACCCCAAGCCTTTCTCCCACTCTTCTCTCTCTCTCTAACCCTTCCCTCCACTTCTCTCTCTCTCTCGAACCCTTTCCTCCACCTCTCTAACCCTTTCCCTCCACCCTTCTCTCTCCTCTCTAACCCCTTTCCCTCCACTCTTCTCTCTCTCTAACCCTTTCCCTACAACGCTTCTCTCTCTCTCTAACCCGTTCCCTCCACTCTTGTCTCTCTCCTAACCCTTTCCCTCCACTCTTCTCTCTCTCTAACCCTTTTCCGCTCTTCTCTCCCTCTAACCCTTTCCCAAACTCTTCTCTCTTTCTAACCCTAACCCTTTCTATCCACTTCTCTCTCTCTTTAACACTTTCCCTCCGCCTCTTCTCTCTCTCTCTAACCCTAACCCTAACCCTTCTCCACTCTCTCTCTCTAACCCTTTCCTCCACTTCTCTCTCTCTAACCCTAACCCTTTCCCTCCACTCTTCTTCTCTCTCTAACCCCAAGTTTTCCCTCCACTCTTCTCTCTCTCTAACCCCAAGCCTTTCCCTCCACTCTCTTCTCTCTCTAACCCTTTCCCTCCACTCTTCTCTCTCTCTTCTCGAACCCTTTCCCTCCACTCCTTCTCTCTAACCCTTCCCTCCACTCTTTCTCTCTCTCTAACCCTCACCCCTTTCCTCCACCCCCTCTCTCTCTCTCTAACCCTTTCCCCTCCGCTCTTCTCTCTCTCTAACCCTTTCCCACAACGCTTCTCTCTCTCTCTAACCCGTTCCCTCCTCCACTCTCTCTCAACCTTTCCCTCCACTCTTCTCTAACCCTTTCCCAAACTCTTCTCTCTTTCTAACCCCTAACCCTTTCCCTCCACTCTTCTCTTCTCTAACCCTTTTCCCTCCACTCTTCTCTCTCTCTAACCCTAACCCTTCCTCCACTCTTCTCTCTATCTCTAACCCCAACCCTTTCCCCCACTCATCTCTCTATCTCCAACCCCAACCCTTTCCTTCCACTTCTTCTTTCTAACCCTAACCCTTTCCATCCACTCTTCTCTCTCTCTTTAACACTTTCCTCCGCTCTTCTCTCCTCTCTAACCCTTCCTCCACTCTCTCTAACCCTAACCCTTTCCTCCACTCTTCTCTCTAACCCTTTCCTCACTCTTCTCTCTCTCTAACCCTTTCCCTCCACTCTCTCTCTCTAACCCTTTCCCCCCCTCCACTCTCTCTCTCTAACCCTTCCTCCACTCTTCTCTCTCTCTAACCCTTTCCTCCCACTCTTTTCTCTTTCTCTAACCCTAACCCTTTCCTCCACTCTTCTCTCTCTCTAACCCTAACCCTTTCCCTCCACTCTTCTCTCTCTCTCTCTCTAACCCTTTCCCTCCACTCTTCTCTCTCTCTCTCTAACCCTTTCCTCCACTCTTCTCTCTCAACCCTTTCCTCCACTCTTCTCTCTCTCTAACCCTTTCCCTCTTCTTCTCTCTCTAACCCTTTCCATCCACTCTTCTCTCTCTCTCTAACACTTTCCTCCACCCCCTTCTCTCTCTCTCTAACCCTAACCCCTTTCCCTCCACTCTTTCTCTCTATCTCTAACCCTTTCCTCCCACTCATCTCTCTCTAACCCCAACCCTTTCCCCAACTCTTCTCTCTCTCTCTAACCCCAACCCCCTTTCCCCCACTATTCTCTCTCTCTCTTACCCCCAACCTTTCCTCCACTCTTCTCTCTCTCTCTAACCCTTTCCTCCACTCTTTCTCTCTCTCTCTCTCTAACCCTAACCCCTTCCCTCCACTTCTTCTCTAACCCTTTCCCTCCACTCTTCTCTCTCTCTAACCCTTTCCCTCCACTATTTTCTCTAACCCCAACCCTTTCCCCCATCCACTCTTCTCTCTAACCCTAACCCTTTCCTCCGCTCTTCTCTCTCTCTAACCCAAGCCTTTCCCTCCACTCTTCTCTCTCTCTCCTAACCCTTTCCTCCACTCTTCTCTCTCTCTCGAACCCTTTCCCTCCACCCTTCTCTCTCTCTCTCTAACCCTTTCCCTCCACTCTTCTCTCTCTCTCTCTAACCCTCACCCTTTTCCCTCCAACCTTCTCTCTCTCTCTAACCCTTTCCCTCCGCTCTTCTTCTCTCTAACCCTTCCCTACAACGCTTCTCTCTCTCTCTAACCCTTTCCTCCACTTCTCTCTCTCTCTAACCCTTTCCCCCGCTCTTCTCTCCCTCTAACCCTTTTCCCAAACTCTTCTCTCTTTCCTCTTTCTAACCCCTTTCCCTCCCACTCTTCTCTCTCTCTAACCCTAACCCTTTTCTCCACTCTTCTCTCTATCTCTAACCCCAACCCTTTCCCCACCTCATCTCTCTCTATCTCCAACCCCAACCTTTCCTTCCACTCTTCTCTTTCCTAACCTTTTCCATCCACTCTTCTCTCTCTCTTTAACACTTTCCCTCCGCTCTTCTTCTCTCTCTAACCTAACCCTTTCCCTCCACGCTTCTCTCTCTCTCTAACCCTTTCTCCACTCTTCTCTCTCTCCTAACCCTAACCCTTTCCTCCACTCTTCTCTCTATCTTTAACCCCAACCCTTTCCCCCCACTCATCTCTCTATCTCCAACCCCAACCCTTTCCTTCCACTCTTCTCTCTCCTAACCCTAACCATTTCCCCTCCACTCTTTCTCTAACCCTAACCATTTCCTCCACTCTTCTCTCTCTCTAACCCTAACCCTTCCCTCCACTCTTCTCTCTATCTCTAACCCTTTCCCTCCACTCATCTCTCTAACCCCAACCCTTTCCCCCACTTCTCTCTCTCTCTAACCCCAACCCTTCCCCCACTATTCTCTCTCTCCAACCCCAACCTCTTTCCCTCCCTTTAACCCTCCTAACCCTTTCCCTCCACTCTTCTCTCTCTCTCTCTCTAACCCTAACCCTTTTCCTCTTCTTTCTCTCTCTAACCCCTTTCCTCCACTCTTCTCTCTCTCTCTCTAACCCTTTCCCTCCACTATTTTCTCTCTCTAACCCCAACCCTTTCCTCCACTCTTCTCTCTCTCTAACCCTTCCCCCGCTCCTCTCTCCCCTCTAACCCTTTCCCAAACTCTTCTCTCTTTCTAACCCCTAACCCTTTCCATCCACCTTCACTCACTCTCTTAACACTTTCCTCCCGCTCTTCTCTCTCTCTCTAACCCTAACCCTTTCCCTCCACTCTTTCTCTCTCTCTAACCCTTCCCTCCACTCTTCTCTCTCTCTAACCCTAACCTTTCCCTCTCCACTCTCTCTCTCTCTAACCCCAAGCCTTTCCTCCACTCTTTCTCTCTCTAACCCCAAACCTTTCCTCCTCTTCTCTCTCTCTCTCTAAGCCTTTCCCTCCACTTCTCTTCTCTCGAACCCTTTCCCTCCACTCTCTCTCTCGAACCCTTTCCCTCTGCTCCTCTCTCTAACCCCAACCCTTTCCCTCCTCTCTCTCTCTCTAACCCCTTCCCTCCGCTCTTCTCTCTCTCAACCCTTTCCCTCCGCTCTTCTTCTCTCTCTAACCCCAACCCTTTCCTCCGCTCCTCTCTCTCTTAACCCCAACCCCTTCCGCTCTCCTCTCTCTCTCTCTCTTAACCCTTTCCTCCACTTTCTCTCTCTAACCTTCCCTCCACTCTTTCTTCTCTCTATCTCTTTCCCCCTCCGCACTCTCTCTCTAACCCTTTCCCACTCACTCTCTAACCCTTCCCCTCCACTCTTCTCTCTAACTCTTTTCCCTCTCTATTCTCTCTCTCTAACCATTTCCCTCCTCTATTCTTCTCTCTCTAACCTTTCCTCCGCTCTTCTCTCTCTCCAACCCTTTCCCTCCGCTCTTCTCTTCTAACCCCAAACCCTTTCCCCACTCTTCTCTCTCTCTCTCTCTAACCCCAACCCCTTTCCTCCCACTCTTCTGTCTCGAACCCCAACCCTTTCCTCCACTTCTTCTCTCCTAACCCCAACCCTTTCCTCCACTGTTCTCTCTAACCCTTTCCCCCACTTCTCTCTCTCTCTCTAACCCTTTCCCTCCACTCTTCTCTCTCTCTCTCTCTCTCAAACCATTTCCCTCCACTCTTCTCTCTAACCCTCACCCTTCCCTCCACTCTTTCTTCTCTCTAACCCTTTCCCTCCACTTCTCTCTCTCTCTAACCATTTGCCTCGCTCTTCTCCTCTCTCTAACCCTAACCCTTTCCCCTCCACTATTTTCTCTCCTAACCCTAACCCTTCTCCACTCTTCCACTCTTCTCTAAACCCTAACCCTTCCTCAATCTTCTCTCTCTCTCTCTAACCCTCACCCTTTCCTCCACTCTTTTCTCTCTGTCTAACCCTTTCTCCCTCCACTCTTTCTCTATCTAACCCTTTCCCCTCTTCTCTCTCTCTAACCCTTTCCCTCCACTCTTCTCTCTCTCTAACCCTTTCCCTCCACTCTTCTCTCTCTCTATCTCTTTCCCCTCCGCACTTCTCTCTCTCTAACCCTTTCCTCCACTCTTCTCTCTCTAACCCTTTCCCTCCACTCTTCTCTCTCTCTAACTCTTCCTCCTCTATTCTCTCTCTCTCTAATCATTTCCCCCCTCTATTCTCTCTCTCTCTAACCCTTTCCCTCCGCTCTTTCTCTCTCCAACCTCCTTTCCTCCACTCTTCTCTCTCAACCCCAACCCTTTCCCTCCACTCTTCTCTCTCTCTAACCCCAACCCCTTTCCCTCCACTGTTCTCTCTCTCTAACCCTTTCCCTCCACTCTTCTCTCTCTCTAACCCTTTCCCTCCACTCTTCTCTCTCTAACCCTTCCTCCACTCTTCTCTCTCTCTAACCCTTTCCCTCCTCTATTCTCTCTCTCTCTAACCCTTTCCTCCTCTATTCTCTCTGTCTCTCTCTTCCCTCCGTCTTCTCTCTCTCCAACCCTTTCCCCTCGCCTTCTTCTCTCTAACCAACCCTTTCCCCCACTCTTCTCTCTCTCTCTCTCTAACCCCAACCCTTTCCCTCCACTCTTCTCTCTCTCGAACCCTTTCCCTCCGCTCTCTTCTCTCAAACCCTTTCCCTCCGCTCTTCTCTCTCTAACCCCCAACCCTTTCCCTCCGTCCTCTCTCTCTCAACCCCAACCCTTTCCCTCCACTCTCTCTAACCCTTTCCCTCCACTCTTCTCTCTCTAACCCTTCCCCTCTTCCACTCTCTATCTCTTTCCTCCGCACTTCTCTCTCTCTAACCCCTTTCCACTCTTCTGTCTCTCTAACCCTTTCCTCCACTCTTTCTCTCTCTAACTCTTTCCCTCCTCTATTCTCTCTCTCTAACCATTTCCCTCTCCTCTATTCTCTCTCTCTCTAACCCCTTTTCCTCTGCTCTTCTCTCTCTCCAACCCTTTCCCTCCGCTCTTCTCTCTCTCTAACCCCAACCCTTTTCCCCCACTCTCTTTCTCTCTCTAACCCCAACCCTTTCCTCCACTGTTCTCTCTCTCTCTAACCCTTTCCCTCCACTCTTCACTCTCTCTCTCTCTCTCTCTCTCTCAACTTTCTTCTCCACTTTCTAACCCTTCTCCACTATTTTCTCTCTCTCTAACCCTAACCCCTTTCCTCCACTTCTCTCTCTCTCAAACCTAACCCTTTGCCTAAAACTCTTCTCTTCAAACCCTAACCCCTTTCCTCCCCTCTTTCTCTCTCTCTAACTCTTTCCTCCACACTTCTCTCTAACCCTTTTCCTCCGCTCTTCTCTCTCTCTCTCTCTCTCTCTCTCTAACCCTTTCCCTCCACTCTTCTCTCTCTCTCTCTAACCCTTTCCTCCACTATTTTCTCTCTCTAACCCTAACCCTTTCCCTCCACTCTTTCTCTCTCTCTAACCCTAACCCTTCCCTCCACTCTCTCTCTCTAACCCTTTCCCTAAACCTCTCTCTAACCCAACCCTTCCCACCCCTCTTCTCTCTCTCTCTAATCCTTCCCCTCCACACTTCTCCTCGGAACCCTTCCTCCGCTCTTCTTCTCTCTCTCGAACCCTTCCCCTCCGCTCCTCTCTCTCTCTAACCCCCTGACCCTCTCCACTCTTCTCTCTCTAACCCTTTCCCTCCACTCTTCTCTCTCTCTCTCTCTCTCTCGAACCCTTTCCTCCACTCTTCTCTCTCTCTCTCTAACCTTTTCCTCCACTATTTTCCTCAACCCCAACCCTTTCCTCCACTTCTCTTCTCTCTAACCCTTTCCCTCCGTCTTCTCTCTCAAACCTTTCCCTCCGCTCTTCTTTCTCTCTAACCCTTCCTTCCTCCTTCTCTCTCTCTAACCCCAACCCTTTCCTCCACTTCTCTCTCTCTAACCCCCAACCCTTTCCTCCGCTCTTTCTCTCTCTAACCCCAACCCTTTCCTCCGCTCTTCTCTCTCTCTAACTAACCCTTTCCCTAAAATCTTCTCTCGCTTAACCCTTTCCATCCACTCTTCTCTCTCTCTCTAACCCTTTCCTCCACTCTTCTCTCTCTAACCCCAACCCCTTTCCCCCACTTTCGCTCTCTCTCTAACCCCAACCCTTTTCACTATTCTCTCTCTCTCTAACCCCTTTCCCCTCCACTCTTCTCTCTCTCTCTAACTCTTTCCCTCCCGCTCTTCTCTCTCTCTCGAACCCTTTCCCTCCGCTCTTCTCTCTCTCAAACCCCAACCCTTTCCCCTCCCACTCTTCTCTCTCTCTAACCCCAAGCCTTTCCCTCCCACTCTTCTCTCTCTCTCTCGAACCCTTTCCCTCCATCCTTCTCTCTCTCTCGAACCCTTTCCCTCCACCCTTCTCTCTCTCCTAACCCTTTCCCTCCACTCTTCTCTCTCTCTCTCTCCCCAACCTCACCCTTTCCCTCCACCCTTCTCTCTCTCTCACAACCCTTTCCCTCCGCTCTTCTCTCTCTCTCTAACCCTTTCCCTCCGCTCTCTTCTCTCTCTCTCTCTCCCTTTTCCCTCCACTACTCTCTCTCTCTCTAACCCTTTCCCTCCACTTTTCTCTCTCTCTCTAACCCTAACCCTTTCCCTCCACTCTTCTCTCTCTCTCTAACCCTTTCCCTACAACACTTCTCTCTCTAACCCTAACCTTTCCCTCCGCTCTTCTCTCTCTCTCTAACCCTATCCCTTTCACTCCTCTCTTCTCTCTCTCTAACTCTTTCCCTCCACTACTTCTCTCTCTCTCGAACCCTTTCCCTCCACTCTTTCTCTCTCTCTCGAACCCTTTCCCTCCTCTCTCTCTCTCTCTCTCTCTCTAACCCTTTTCCCTCCTCTCTCTCTCTCTCTCTCTAACCCTTTCCCTAAAACTCTTCTCTCTCTCAAACCCAACCTTTTCCCTCCACCCTTCTCTCTCTCTAACCCTTTCCTCCCTCTTCTCTCTCTGAACCCTTTCCCTCCACTCTTCTCTCTCTCTCTAACCCTTTCCTTCCTCTCTCTCTCTCCTCTAACCCCAGCCTTTCCCTCCACTCTTCTCTCTCTCTCTAACCCTTTCCCTCCGCTCTCTTCTCTCTCTCTCGAACCCTTTCCCTCCGCTCTTCTCTCTCTCTCTAATCCCCTTCTCTCTAACCCCAACCCTTTCCCTCCGCTCTTCTCCTCTCTAACCCCAACCCCTTTCCCTCCACTCTTCTCTCTCTAACCCCAACCCTTTCCCTCCGCTCTTCTCTCTCTCTAACCCCTAACCCTTTCCCTAAAATCTTCTCTCTCTCTCTAACCCTTTCCATCCACTCTTCTCTCTCTCTCTAACCCTTTCCCCTCCACTCTTCTCTCTCTCTCTAACCCTAACCCTTTCCCTTCACTCATCTCTCTCTCTCTAACCCCAACCCTTTCCCCCACTCTTCTCCTCTCTCTCTCCAACCCTTTCCCCCACTCATTCTCTCTCTCTAACCCCAACCCTTCCTCTCACTCTCTCTCTCTCTAACCCTTTCCTTCCACTTCTTCTCTCTCTCTCACCCTAACCCTTTCCCTCCATTCTTCTCTCTCTCTCTAACCTAACCCCTTTCCCTCCACTCTTCTCTCTCTCTAACCCTTTCCCTCCACTCTTCTCTCTCTCTAACCCTTCCCTCCACTATTTTCTCTCTCCAAACCCCAACCCTTTCCCTCCACTCTTCTCTCTCTCTCTAACCCTAACCCTTTCCCTCCACTCTTCTCTCTCTCTCTAACTCTTTCCCTCCCACTCTCTCTCTCTCTCTAACCCTTTCCTCCACTATTTTCTCTCTCTAACCCTTTCCCTCCCTCTCTTCTCTCTCTAACCCTTTCCCCCGCTCTTCTCTCCCTCTAACCCTTTCCCTAAACTCTTCTCCCTCCCTAACTCTTCTCTCTCTCTCTTTAACCCTTTCCCTCCACTCTTCTCTCTCTCTCCCTAACCCTTTCCCTCCACTTCTCTCTCTCTCTAACCCTTTCCCCCGCTCTTCTCTCCTCTAACCCTTTCCCTAAACTCTTCTCTCTCTCTAACCCTAACCCTTTCCATCCACTCTCTCTTCACTTAACCCTTCCCTCTCTCTCTCTCCCCAACCCTTTCCCTCCACTCTTCTCTCTCTCTAACCCCTACCTTCCCATCCACTCTTCTCTCTCTCTCTAACCCTTCTCCACCTCTCTCTCTCTCTCGATCCTTTCCCTCCACCTTCTCTCTCTCTCTAACCCTTTCCCTCCACTCTTCTCTCTCTCTAACCCTCACTTTCCCTCCACACTCTCTCTCTCTAACCCTTTCCCTCCGCTCTTCTCTCTCTCTCCAACCCTTTCCCTACAACGCTTCTCTCTCTCTAACCCTTTCCCTCCACTCTTCTCTCTCTCTAACCCCCCTACTCTCTCTCTCTCTAACCCTTTCCTAAACTCTTCTTCTACCCTAACCCTTTCCATCCACTTTCTCTCTCTCTAACCCTTTCCCTCTCGCTTCTCTCTCTCTCTCTAACCATAACCCTTTCCCTCCACTCTTCTCTCTCTCTCTAACCCTTTCCCTCCACTCTTCTCTCTCTCTCTAACCCTTTCCCTCCACTCTTCTTCTCTCTCAACCCCAACCCTTCCCTCCACTCTTCTCTCTCTCTCTCCAACCCCAACCCTTCTCCCCCACTCTTCTCTCTCTCCTCTAACCCTTTCCCTCCACTCTTCTCTCTCTCCAACCCCAACCCTTTCCTCCCACTCATCTCTCATCTCCAACCCCAACCCTTTCCCTCCACTCTTCTCTCTCTAACCCTAACCACTTTCCCTCCACTCTCTCTCTCTCTCCAACCCCAACCTTTCCCACTCTTCTCTCTTTCTAACCCCAACCCTTTCCCACCACTCTTCTCTCTCTCAACCCCAACCCTTTCCCCCCACTCTTCTCTCTCTCTCTCCAACCCCAACCCTTTCCCCCACTCATTCTCTCTCTCTCCAACCCCCAACCCTTTCCCCCCACTATTCTTCTCTCTCTAACCCCAACCCTTTCCCTCCACTACTTCTCTCTCTCTCTCTAACCCCAACCCTTTCCCCCACTATTCTCTCTCTCTCTCTCTAACCCTTTCCTCTGCTCTTCTCTCTCCCTAACCCTTTCCCTCCACTCTTCTCTCTCTCTCTAACTCTTTCCCTCCACTCTTCTCCCTCTCTCTAACCCTTTCCCTCCGCTCTTCTCTCTCTCTCTCTAACCCTTTCCCTCCACTCTTCTCTCTCTCTCTAACCCTTTCCCTCCACTCCTCTCTCTCTCTCTAACTCTCCTCTAACCCTACTCTCTCCTCCACTCTTCTCTCTCTCTCCAACCCTTTCCCACTCCTCTCTCTCTCTAACCCTTTCTCTCTCTCTATCCTCTCTAACCCCTTTCCCTCCACTTCCTTCTCTCTCTCCTCTAACCCTTTCCCTCCACTCTCTCTCTCTCTCTCTAACCCTTTCCCTCCCACTCTTCTCTCTCTCTAACCCTCCTTCCCTCCACCTTCTCTCTCTCTCTCTCTAACCCTTTCCCTCCACTCTCTCTCTCTAACCTTTCCCTCCCCACTTCTCTCTCTAACCCTTCCCTCTGCTCTTCTCTCCGAACCCTTTCCCTCCACTCTCTCTCTCTCTAACCCTTTCCTCCACTCTTCCCTCTCTAACTCTAATCCTCTCTCTC
>NW_027012456.1:0-19398 GCF_036934945.1 Oncorhynchus masou masou
ACACATGGTTAGCAGATGTTATTGGTCACATCCACAGGGTTAGCAGATGTTATTGGTCACATCCACAGGGTTAGCAGATGTTATTGGTCACATGCACATGGTTAGCAGATGTTAATGGTCACATACACATGGTTAGCAGATGTTATTAGTCACATGCACATGGTTAGCAGATGTTAATGGTCACATACACATGGTTAGCAGATGTTATTGGTCACATACACATGGTTAGCAGATGTTAATGGTCACATACACATGGTTAGCAGATGTTATTGGTCACATACACATGGTTAGCAGATGTTAATGGTCACATACACATGGTTAGCAGATGTTAATGGTCACATACACATGGTTAGCAGATGTTAATGGTCACATACACATGGTTAGCAGATGTTAATGGTCACATACACATGGTTAGCAGATGTTATTAGTCACATGCACATGGTTAGCAGATGTTAATGGTCACATACACATGGTTAGCAGATGTTAATGGTCACATACACATGGTTAGCAGATGTTAATGGTCACATGCACATGGTTAGCAGATGTTAATGGTCACATGCACATGGTTAGCAGATGTTAATGGTCACATACACATGGTTAGCAGATGTTAATGGTCACATACACATGGTTAGCAGATGTTAATGGTCACATACACATGGTTAGCAGATGTTATTGGTCACATACATGGTTAGCAGATGTTAATGGTCACATACACATGGTTAGCAGATGTTAATGGTCACATACACATGGTTAGCAGATGTTAATGGTCACATACACATGGTTAGCAGATGTTATTGGTCACATACACACGGTTAGCAGATGTTAATGGTCACATACACATGGTTAGCAGATGTTAATGGTCACATACACATGGTTAGCAGATGTTATTGGTCACATACACACGGTTAGCAGATGTTAATGGTCACATACACACGGTTAGCAGATGTTATTGGTCACATACACATGGTTAGCAGATGTTAATGGTCACATACACATGGTTAGCAGATGTTAATGGTCACATACACATGGTTAGCAGATGTTAATGGTCACATGCACATGGTTAGCAGATGTTAATGGTCACATACACATGGTTAGCAGATGTTAATGGTCACATACACATGGTTAGCAGATGTTAATGGTCACATACACATGGTTAGCAGATGTTATTGGTCACATACACATGGTTAGCAGATGTTAATGGTCACATACACATGGTTAGCAGATGTTAATGGTCACATACACATGGTTAGCAGATGTTAATGGTCACATACACATGGTTAGCAGATGTTATTGGTCACATACACACGGTTAGCAGATGTTAATGGTCACATACACATGGTTAGCAGATGTTAATGGTCACATACACATGGTTAGCAGATGTTATTGGTCACATACACACGGTTAGCAGATGTTAATGGTCACATACACATGGTTAGCAGATGTTATTGGTCACATACACATGGTTAGCAGATGTTAATGGTCACATACACATGGTTAGCAGATGTTAATGGTCACATACACATGGTTAGCAGATGTTAATGGTCACATACACATGGTTAGCAGATGTTAATGGTCACATACACATGGTTAGCAGATGTTAATGGTCACATACACATGGTTAGCAGATGTGATTGGTCACATACACATGGTTAGCAGATGTGATTGGTCACATACACATGGTTAGCAGATGTTAATGGTCACATACACATGGTTAGCAGATGTTATTGGTCACATACACATGGTTAGCAGATGTTAATGGTCACATGCACATGGTTAGCAGATGTTAATGGTCACATACACATGGTTAGCAGATGTTAATGGTCACATACACATGGTTAGCAGATGTTAATGGTCACATACACATGGTTAGCAGATGTTAATGGTCACATACACATGGTTAGCAGATGCTATTGGTCACATACACATGGTTAGCAGATGTTAATGGTCACATACACAGGGTTAGCAGATGTGATTGGTCACATACACATGGTTAGCAGATGTTAATGGTCACATACACATGGTTAGCAGATGTGATTGGTCACATACACATGGTTAGCAGATGCTATTGGTCACATACACATGGTTAGCAGATGTTAATGGTCACATACACATGGTTAGCAGATGTGATTGGTCACATACACATGGTTAGCAGATGTTAATGGTCACATACACATGGTTAGCAGATGTTAATGGTCACATACACATGGTTAGCAGATGTTAATGGTCACATACACATGGTTAGCAGATGTTAATGGTCACATACACATGGTTAGCAGATGTTAATGGTCACATACACATGGTTAGCAGATGTTAATGGTCACATACACATGGTTAGCAGATGTTAATGGTCACATACACATGGTTAGCAGATGTTAATGGTCACATACACATGGTTAGCAGATGTTAATGGTCACATACACATGGTTAGCAGATGTTATTGGTCACATACACATGGTTAGCAGATGTTAATGCGAGTGTAGCGAAATGCTTGTGCTTCTAGTTCCGACAATGCAGTAATAACCAACGAGTAATCTAACCTAACAATTCACAACTACTACCTTATACACACAAGTGTAAAGGGATAAAGAATATGTACATAAAGATATATGAATGAGTGATGGTACAGAGCGGCATAGGCAAGATGCAGTAGATGATATAGAGTACAGTATATACATACGAGATGAGTAATGTAGGGTATGTAAACATTATATTAAGTGGCATTGTTTAAAGTGGCTAGTGATACTTTTTACATCAATTTCCATCAATTTCCATTATTAAAGTGGCTGGAGTTGAGTCGGTGTGTTGGCAGCAGCCACTCAATGTTAGTGGTGGCTGTTTAACAGTCTGATGGCCTTGAGATAGAAGCTGTCTTTTTTTCTCATCACCAGACTGAATCCCACCTCTCAGCACTAGACTGAATCCCACCTCTCATCACTAGACTGAATCCCACCTCTCATCACCAGACTGAATCCCACCTCTCATCACTGGACTGAATCCCACCTCTCATCACCAGACTGAATCCCACCTCTCATCACTAGACTGAATCCCACCTCTCAGCACTGGACTGAATCCCACCTCTCAGCACTGGACTGAATCCCACCTCTCATCACCAGACTGAATCCCACCTCTCATCACCGGACTGAATCCCACCTCTCATCACCAGACTGAATCCCACCTCTCATCACTGGACTGAATCCCACCTCTCATCACCGGACTGAATCCCACCTCTCATCACTGGACTGAATCCCACCTCTCAGCACTGGACTGAATCCCACCTCTCATCACTAGACTGAATCCCACCTCTCAGCACTGGACTGAATCCCACCTCTCATCACTGGACTGAATCCCACCTCTCATCACTGGACTGAATCCCACCTCTCATCACTGGACTGAATCCCACCTCTCGGCACTAGACTGAATCCCACCTCTCATCACCGGACTGAATCCCACCTCTCATCACTGGACTGAATCCCACCTCTCATCACCGGACTGAATCCCACCTCTCAGCACTGGACTGAATCCCACCTCTCAGCACTGGACTGAATCCCACCTCTCAGCACTAGACTGAATCCCACCTCTCAGCACCAGACTGAATCCCACCTCTCATCACTGGACTGAATCCCACCTCTCATCACTGGACTGAATCCCACCTCTCATCACCGGACTGAATCCCACCTCTCATCACCAGACTGAATCCCACCTCTCAGCACTAGACTGAATCCCACCTCTCAGCACTGGACTGAATCCCACCTCTCATCACTGGACTGAATCCCACCTCTCATCACTGGACTGAATCCCACCTCTCATCACTGGACTGAATCCCACCTCTCGGCACTAGACTGAATCCCACCTCTCATCACCGGACTGAATCCCACCTCTCATCACTGGACTGAATCCCACCTCTCATCACCGGACTGAATCCCACCTCTCAGCACTGGACTGAATCCCACGTCTCAGCACTGGACTGAATCCCACCTCTCATCACTGGACTGAATCCCACCTCTCATCACCAGACTGAATCCCACCTCTCATCACCAGACTGAATCCCACCTCTCAGCACCAGACTGAATCCCACCTCTCATCACTGGACTGAATCCCACCTCTCATCACTGGACTGAATCCCACCTCTCATCACTGGACTGAATCCCACCTCTCATCACCAGACTGAATCCCACCTCTCAGCACTAGACTGAATCCCACCTCTCATCACCAGACTGAATCCCACCTCTCATCACTAGACTGAATCCCACCTCTCAGCACTAGACTGAATCCCACCTCTCATCACCAGACTGAATCCCACCTCTCATCACTGGACTGAATCCCACCTCTCATCACTAGACTGAATCCCACCTCTCAGCACTAGACTGAATCCCACCTCTCAGCACCAGACTGAATCCCACCTCTCATCACTAGACTGAATCCCACCTCTCAGCACTAGACTGAATCCCACCTCTCATCACCAGACTGAATCCCACCTCTCATCACTGGACTGAATCCCACCTCTCATCACTAGACTGAATCCCCACCCTCTCAGCACTAGACTGAATCCCACCTTCTCAGCACCAGACTGAATCCCAATTCCTCTCATCACTGGACTGAATCCCACCATCACTGGACTGAATCCCACCTCTCATCACTGGACTGAATCCTACACCTCTCATCACCAGACTGAATCCCACCTCTCAGCACCACACTGAATCCCACCTCTCATCACCAGACTGAATCCACCCTCTCATCACTAGACTGAATCCCACCTCTCATCACCAGACTGAATCCCACCTCTCATCACTAGACTGAATCCCACCTCCTACATCACTAGACTGAATCCCACCTCTTACCACCAGACTGAATCCCACCTCTCAATTACCAGACTGAATCCCACCTCTCATCACCAGACTGAATCCCACCTCTCATCACTGGACTGAATCCCACCTCTCATCACTGGACTGAATCCCACCTCTCATCACTAGACTGAATCCCACCTCTCATCACCGGACTGAATCCCACACTCATCACTAGACTGAATCCCCCTCTCATCACCAGACTGAATCCTCTCATCACCAGACTGAATCCCACCTCTCAGCACTGGACTGAGTCCCACCTCTCAGCAATATGTTCTGCCTATATGACTAACAATGTCTTCTCTGGTGCTGAGAGGTGGGATCATTAAAGGGCCTCTCATCCTACTAAAACATGTCGCTCTATTGCCCTCAGCGGCAGTTAGACTGTTGTTATTCATGTTTTTGTATTTTCTAATGTACTATGGAATGTATAGCTTCTTCTTATTCCTGACACTTCTCCCAGTCATATCTAAGGTTAGAACTACCTTTCTAAGTGTTCTGATACTTCTAGTTTGGAGTTGTATTTTTACGATAACATAGCTACAGTATTTCACCTTTTTAATGTATATATATTGCTTTGCATTAGGTGTTGTCCAATCAATTATGTTACCTCTCCTTTTCTTCCAATTTTAGGGCTGATTAAAAAGCTGTTCAAAGAGGACCTTGTATGACCCCTTTCTTGTTCTCCCTGATGAAGGCCCTGCAGCCCAAACGTCAGTTAAAAAAAACGTGGTGTCTATTGAACATGCCAGACTAATAAAGGCATTTTAATTCATTATATGAAGAGTGCCTCCTCCCTACTTTTGATGACCAATTTACCCCTTTTACCAAAGAGCCCTTCTATCTACCAAAATGTACTATTGTGTACCTTACTAGCCTTCCCTCCCTCTCTCTCTGCTAATGATAATGTTAATTTAATATGGATGTTGATTGGAACAAAGGGTTACAGGGTTAGAATGCTGCCTTCATTTGCATACAAATGAGGTAATGAATGTCAATTTGCATACAAATGAGGTAATGAACGTCCATTTGCATACAAATTATGAGGTAATGAACCCCCATTTGCATACAAATTATGAGGTAATGACCGTCCATTTGCATACAAATTATGAGGTAATGAACGGTCATTTGCATACAAATTATGAGGTAAAGAATGGTCATTTGCATACAAATTATGAGGTAATGAACGCCCATTTGCATACAAATTATGAGGTAATGAACGCCCATTTGCATACAAATTATGAGGTAATGAACGGTCATTTGCATACAAATTATGAGGTAAAGAATGGTCATTTGCATACAAATTATGAGGTAATGAACGTCCAGTTGTATAATGTATGTTTAATTGATCCACGTGTAGGCTATCTGCATGATATATGGTTCTGAAGAGATGGAGTATGTAGACGCGCACACACACACACAGTTACACACACAGACAGACACACACACACACACACAGTTACACACACAGACAGACACACACACACACACACACACAGACACACACACACACACACACACACAGTTACACACACAGACAGACACACACACACACACACAGTTACACACACAGACAGACACACACACACAGACACACACACACACACACACACAGTTACACACACAGACAGACACACACACACACAGACAGACACACACACACACACACACACAGATACACACACAGACAGACACACACACACACACACAGACAGACACACACACAGTTACACACACAGACAGACACACACACACACAGTTACACACACAGACAGACACACACACACACAGTTACACACACAGACAGACACACACACACACACAGTTACACACAGACAGACACACACACACACACACACACAGTTACACACACAGACAAACACACACAGTTACACACACACACAGACAAACACACACAGTTACACACACACACAGACACAGTTACACACACACACAGTTACACACACAGACAAGCACACAGTTACACACACACACACACACAGTTACACACACAGACAGACAGACAAACACACACAGTTACGCACACACACAGTTACGCACACACACAGTTACGCACACACACAGACAGACACAGTGCTGAGCCATAATAAAACCCTGGCAACACGCTGCTCTTGGGCCTGAATGTTGGTGCAGCCGCCACCGTCCCAGACATTTACTTCTGGTCTTCTGAGTGCCGTCCTCTACGTGCCTTGATGGTGTCGTCTCCCCTAAAGATTGACCAGGGAGACGAAACCGTCCAGAGTCCTTCAGCAGGATCAGCTCATGGTCCTCTGGCTGAAAGGAACTGAAATACCACCGCTTTTAGAGAAACACAGAAATCACAGCACCTTTACAGTGTGGAGGTGTGCCATTAAACACACACACACACACACACACACACAGACACAGACACAAACACACACACACACACACACAGACACACACACACAGAAACAGACACACACACACACAGAGACACACACACACACACACACACACTCCTCTCTGATGGGACTCTATTCATTAGACCTGTGGTGAAAGTCAGCTGCCCTACAGGCCACACTAAATCAAAGACATATGGGTGGCTCCTAAATCACACGATGTTTCCTCTTTAGGGCACTAGTAGTAGTTATCTCTATGGGGAAGAGGGTATCATTTAGGGCACTAGTAGTAGTTATCTCTATGGGGAAGAGGGTATCATTTAGGGCACTAGTAGTAGTTCTCTATGGGGAAGAGGGTATCATTTAGGGCACTAGTAGTAGTTCTCTCTATGGGGAAGAGGGTATCATTTAGGGCACTAGTAGTAGTTCTCTCTATGGGGAAGAGGGTATCATTTAGGGCACTAGTAGTAGTTCTCTATGGGGAAGAGGGTATCATTTAGGGCACTAGTAGTAGTTCTCTCTATGGGGAAGAGGGTATCATTTAGGGCACTAGTAGTAGTTCTCTATGGGGAAGAGGGTATCATTTAGGGCACTAGTAGTAGTTCTCTCTACAGTGAAAGGGTATCATTTAGGGCACTAGTAGTAGGTCTCTCTATGGGGAAGAGGGGGTATCATTTAGGGCACTAGTAGTAGTTCTCTATGGGGAAGAGGGTATCATTTAGGGCACTAGTAGTAGTTCTCTCTATGGGGAAGAGGGTATCATTTAGGGCACTAGTAGTAGTAGTTCTCTCTCACGGGAAGAGGGTATCATTTAGGGCACTAGTAGTAGTTCTCTCTATAGGGAAGAGGGTATCATTTAGGGCACTAGTAGTAGTTCTCTCTATGGGGAAGAGGGTATCATTTTGGGCACTAGTAGTAGTTCTCTCTATAGGGAAGAGGGTATCATTTAGGGCACTAGTAGTAGTTCTCTATGGGGAAGAGGGTATCATTTAGGGCACTAGTAGTAGTTCTCTATGGGGAAGAGGGTATCATTTAGGGCACTAGTAGTAGTTCTCTATGGGGAAGAGGGCATCATTTAGGGCACTAGTAGTAGTTCTCTCTATAGGGAAGAGGGTATCATTTAGGGCACTAGTAGTAGTTCTCTACGGGGAAGAGGGTATCATTTAGGGCACTAGTAGTAGTTCTCTATAGGGAAGAGGGTATCATTTAGGGCACTAGTAGTAGTTCTCTATGGGGGGAAGAGGGTATCATTTAGGGCACTAGTAGTAGTTCTCTATGGGGAAGAGGGTATCATTTAGGGCACTAGTAGTAGTTCTCTCTATGGGGAAGAGGGTATCATTTAGGGCACTAGTAGTAGTTCTCTCTATGGGGAAGAGGGTATAATTTAGGGCACTAGTAGTAGTTCTCTCTATAGGGAAGAGGGAATCATTTAGGGCACTAGTAGTAGTTCTCTCTATGGGGAAGAGGGTATCATTTAGGGCACTAGTAGTAGTTCTCTATGGGGAAGAGGGTATCATTTAGGGCACTAGTAGTAGTTCTCTATAGGGAAGAGTGTATCATTTAGGGCACTAGTAGTAGTTCTCTATGGGGAAGAGGGTATCATTTAGGGCACTAGTAGTAGTTCTCTATGGGGAAGAGGGTATCATTTAGGGCACTAGTGGTAGTTCTCTCTATGGGGAAGAGGGTATCATTTAGGGCACTAGTAGTAGTTCTCTATGGGGAAGAGGGTATCATTTAGGGCACTAGTAGTAGTTCTCTCTACGGGGAAGAGGGTATCATTTAGGGCACTAGTGGTAGTTCTCTCTATGGGGAAGAGGGTCTCATTTAGGGCACTAGTAGTAGTTCTCTCTATGGGGAAGAGGGTATCATTTAGGGCACTAGTAGTAGTTCTCTCTATGGGGAAGAGGGTATCATTTAGGGCACTAGTAGTAGTTCTCTATTGGGAAGAGGGTATAATTTAGGGCACTAGTAGTAGTTCTCTCTATGGGGAAGAGGGTATCATTTAGGGCACTAGTAGTAGTTCTCTCTATGGGGAAGAGGCTAATCTCTCTCTCTCTCTCTCTCTCTCTCTCTCTCCATCTTGTTCCTCTCTCTCTCTCTCTCTCTGACGCCAACACATTAGAATAAATGTAGTTTCTATAAAGACAACAATAAGCGTATGACGAAAACGGGGAAAAACCAACGGGAGTGTTGAGAGCTGAGTGAACTTCCAGCTACAGAAACAATGTTCAGGGTCACATACGCTGTCAGAGTCAACCATAAAGAGACACCTAACGTCCTTCAGGGTCACATACACTCTACGCTGTCAGAGTCAACAATAAAGAGACACCTAACGTCCTTCAGGGTCACATACACTCTATGCTGTCAGAGTCAACAATAAAGAGACACCTAACGTCCTTCATCTCTCCGTTCTTCCATTCATCCACCTCACGTCGCCCTTTCAATGAAACACAGACACTGTGCACGTACGTGTCAGATTTTCCTGGAGTCCAATCAAATCAAGTGTTATTGGTCACATACACATATTTAGCAGATGTTATTGGTCCATATTTAACAGATGTTATTGGTCACATACACATATTTAGCAGATGTTATTGCGGGTGTAAAGAAATACTTGTGTTTCTAGCTCCAACAGTGCAGTAATATCTAACAGTTCACAAGAATACACAGAAATATACAACTAAATTCACATCACTGTTACATTTCTGGACAACATCAGAGCAGTAAGCAGTACAGTACAGTACAGACACAGACAGACACACAGACAGACAGAGAGGAAAGGTTAGACCTAACAGGAAGCAGTATAGTACAGACAGACAGAGAGGAAAGGTTGGACCTAACAGGAAGCAGTATAGTACAGACAGACAGAGAGGAAAGGTTAGACCTAACAGGAAGCAGTATAGTACAGACAGAGAGGAAAGGTTAGACCTAACAGGAAGCAGTATAGTACAGACAGAGAGGAAAGGTTAGACCTAACAGGAAGCAGTATAGTACAGACAGAGAGGAAAGGTTAGACCTAACAGGAAGCAGTATAGTACAGACAGAGAGGAAAGGTTAGACCTAACAGGAAGCAGTATAGTACAGACAGACAGAGAGGAAAGGTTAGACCTAACAGGAAGCAGTATAGTACAGACAGACGGAGAGGAAAGGTTAGACCTAACAGGAAGCAGTATAGTACAGACAGAGAGGAAAGGTTAGACCTAACAGGAAGCAGTATAGTACAGACAGACAGAGAGGAAAGGTTAGACCTAACAGGAAGCAGTATTGTACAGACAGACAGAGAGGAAAGGTTAGACCTAACAGGAAGCAGTATAGTACAGACAGAGAGGAAAGGTTAGACCTAACAGGAAGCAGTATAGTACAGACAGACAGAGAGGAAAGGTTAGACCTAACAGGAAGCAGTATAGTACAGACAGACAGAGAGGAAAGGTTAGACCTAACAGGAAGCAGTATAGTACAGACAGACAGAGAGGAAAGGTTAGACCTAACAGGAAGCAGTATAGTACAGACAGACAGAGAGGAAAGGTTAGACCTAACAGGAAGCAGTATAGTACAGACAGAGAGGAAAGGTTAGACCTAACAGGAAGCAGTAGGAGTACAGACAGACAGAGAGGAAAGGTTAGACCTAACAGGAAGCAGTATAGTACAGACAGACAGAGAGGAAAGGTTAGACCTAACAGGAAGCAGTATAGTACAGACAGACAGAGAGGAAAGGTTAGACCTAACAGGAAGCAGTAGGAGTACAGACAGACAGAGAGGAAAGGTTAGACCTAACAGGAAGCAGTATAGTACAGACAGACAGAGAGGAAAGGTTAGACCTAACAGGAAGCAGTATAGTACAGACAGACAGAGAGGAAAGGTTAGACCTAACAGGAAGCAGTATAGTACAGACAGACAGAGAGGAAAGGTTAGACCTAACAGGAAGCAGTATAGTACAGACAGACAGAGAGGAAAGGTTAGACCTAACAGGAAGCAGTAGGAGTACAGACAGACGGAGAGTGGAAAGGTTAGACCTAACAGGAAGCAGTATAGTACAGACAGACAGAGAGGAAAGGTTAGACCTAACAGGAAGCAGTATAGTACAGACAGACAGAGAGGAAAGGTTAGACCTAACAGGAAGCAGTAGGAGTACAGACAGACGGAGAGGAAAGGTTAGACCTAACAGGAAGCAGTATAGTACAGACAGACAGAGAGGAAAGGTTAGACCTAACAGGAAGCAGTAGGAGTCCAGACAGACAGAGAGGAAAGGTTAGACCTAACAGGAAGCAGTATAGTACAGACAGACAGACAGAGAGGAAAGGTTAGACCTAACAGGAAGCAGTATTGTACAGACAGACAGACAGAGAGGAAAGGTTAGACCTAACAGGAAGCAGTATAGTACAGACAGACGGAGAGGAAAGGTTAGACCTAACAGGAAGCAGTATAGTACAGACAGACAGAGAGGAAAGGTTAGACCTAACAGGAAGCAGTAGGAGTACAGACAGACGGAGAGGAAAGGTTAGACCTAACAGGAAGCAGTATAGTACAGACAGACAGAGAGGAAAGGTTAGACCTAACAGGAAGCAGTAGGAGTACAGACAGACAGAGAGGAAAGGTTAGACCTAACAGGAAGCAGTAGGAGTCCAGACAGACAGAGAGGAAAGGTTAGACCTAACAGGAAGCAGTATAGTACAGACAGACAGAGAGGAAAGGTTAGACCTAACAGGAAGCAGTATAGTACAGACAGACAGAGAGGAAAGGTTAGACCTAACAGGAAGCAGTATAGTACAGACAGAGAGGAAAGGTTAGACCTAACAGGAAGCAGTAGGAGTACAGACAGACAGAGAGGAAAGGTTAGACCTAACAGGAAGCAGTATAGTACAGACAGACGGAGAGGAAAGGTTAGACCTAACAGGAAGCAGTATAGTACAGACAGACGGAGAGGAAAGGTTAGACCTAACAGGAAGCAGTATAGTACAGACAGACGGAGAGGAAAGGTTAGACCTAACAGGAAGCAGTATAGTACAGACAGACGGAGAGGAAAGGTTAGACCTAACAGGAAGCAGTATAGTACAGACAGACAGAGAGGAAAGGTTAGACCTAACAGGAAGCAGTATAGTACAGACAGACAGACAGAGAGAAAGGTTAGACCTAACAGGAAGCAGTATAGTACAGACAGACAGAGAGGAAAGGTTAGACCTAACAGGAAGCAGTAGGAGTACAGACAGACAGAGAGGAAAGGTTAGACCTAACAGGAAGCAGTATAGTACAGACAGACAGAGAGGAAAGGTTAGACCTAACAGGAAGCAGTAGGAGTCCAGACAGACAGAGAGGAAAGGTTAGACCTAACAGGAAGCAGTATAGTACAGACAGACGGAGAGGAAAGGTTAGACCTAACAGGAAGCAGTATAGTACAGACAGACGGAGAGGAAAGGTTAGACCTAACAGGAAGCAGTATAGTACAGACAGACAGAGAGGAAAGGTTAGACCTAACAGGAAGCAGTATAGTACAGACAGACAGACAGAGAGGAAAGGTTAGACCTAACAGGAAGCAGTATAGTACAGACAGACAGAGAGGAAAGGTTAGACCTAACAGGAAGCAGTATAGTACAGACAGACAGACAGGAAAGGTTAGACCTAACAGGAAGCAGTATAGTACAGACAGACAGAGAGGAAAGGTTAGACCTAACAGGAAGCAGTATAGTACAGACAGACAGAGAGGAAAGGTTAGACCTAACAGGAAGCAGTATAGTACAGACAGACAGACAGAGAGGAAAGGTTAGACCTAACAGGAAGCAGTATAGTACAGACAGACAGAGAGGAAAGGTTAGACCTAACAGGAAGCAGTATAGTACAGACAGACAGACAGGAAAGGTTAGACCTAACAGGAAGCAGTATAGTACAGACAGACAGAGAGGAAAGGTTAGACCTAACAGGAAGCAGTAGGAGCGTTGTCCAGGAGAAGGTCAGAGGAGATCCAGTGGAGAGAGGTGAAGAGGAGGAAACCCACTGTTAGAAATTACAGCTCAATTAAGCTAGTGGGAATTTACCTAGAAGTGTGTGTGTGTGTGATAATGTAGGTCCCTTGGCTGGGACCCATCTCGATCAATCCCTTTACAGTCACTGAGATATTCCATTATAAGTTTACTCGGTCTGAGTCCTTGAGAAGTTGTGTGTGTGTGTCTGTGTGTGTGTGTGTGGCTGTGTGCGTGTCTGTGTGTGTCTGTGTGTGTGTGCGTGCCTGTGCGTGTGTGCGTGTCTGTGTGTCTGTGTGTCTGTTTGTCTGTGTGTGTGTGTGTGTGTGTGCCTGTGCGTGCCTGTGTGTCTGTGCGTGTGTGTGTCTGTGTGTGTCTGTTTGTGTGTGTGTGTGTGTGTGTGTGTGTGTGTGTGTGTGTGTGTGTGTGTGTGTGTGTGTGTGTGCCTGTGCGTGTCTGTGTGTGTGTGTCTGTGTGTGTGTGTGCCTGTAATCCCACAGCACCCTCCCCCCCCCTACCAAGAACAACAAACATCCTTGCCTTCTTTGCACTTATACTTGCACTTGTCTTTCTAAAATGTACTTACTAGGACATGTGGTTGAACTGTAAATACCTCTGGACAAGCATCTGCTGAGTCCCCAACTACCAGATGTTCCGGTTTTCAGGGGAAATGGAAATAATAATATAATAATAATATAATAATAATATAATAATAATATAATAATAAAAAAAGAGATCCTATGATGTGACTTCCACTTTTGGACATTAAGCACTGAGGTTTAATAGAACAACGTTAACTAAACGACACTCCCACTGAGGTATATATAATAGACACTCCCACTGAGGTATATATAATAGACACTCCCACTGAGGTATATATAATAGACACTCCCACTGAGGTATATATAATAGACACTCCCACTGAGGTATATATAATAGACACTCCCACTGAGGTATATATAATAGACACTCCCACTGAGGTATATATAATAGACACTCCCACTGAGGTATATATAATAGACACTCCCACTGTGGTATATATAATAGACACACCCACTGAGATATATATAATAGACACTCCCACTGAGGTATATATAATAGACACTCCCACTGAGGTATATATTTACATTTACATTTAAGTCATTTGTAGACGCTCTTATCCAGAGCGACTTACAAATTGGTGAATTCACCTTCTGACATCCAGTGGAACAGCCACTTTACAATAGTGCATCTAAATCATTAAGGGGGGGGTGGTGAAAGGATTACTTATCCTATCCTAGGTATTCCTTGAAGAGGTGGGGTTTCAGGTGTCTCCGGAAGGTGGTGATTGACTCCGCTGTCCTGGCGTCGTGAGGGAGTTTGTTCCACCATTGGGGGGCCAGAGCAGCGAACAGTTTTGACTGGGCTGAGCGGGAACTGTACTTCCTCAATGGTAGGGGGGCGAGCAGGCCAGAGGTGGTTGAACGCAGTGCCCTTGTTTTGGTTGTATGGCCTGATCAGAGCCTGGAGGTACTGCGGTGCCGTTCCCTCACAGCTCCGTAGGCAAGCACCATGGTCTTGTAGCGGATGCGAGCTTCAACTGGAAGCCAGTGGAGAGAGCGGAGCGGGGTGACGTGAGAGAACAGGAAGGTTGAACACCAGACGGGCTGCGGCGTTCTGGATGAGTTGTAGGGGTTTAATGGCACAGGCAGGAGCCCAGCCAACAGCGAGTTGCAGTAATCCAGACGGGAGATGACAAGTGCCTGGATTAGGACCTGCGCCGCTTCCTGTGTGAGCAGGGTACGTACTCTGCGGATGTTGTAGAGCATGAACCTGCAGGAGCGGGCCACCGCCATGATGTTGGTTGGAACGACAGGGTGTTGTCCAGGATCACGCCAAGGTTCTTAGCGCTCTGGGAGGAGGACACAATGGAGTTGTCAACCGTGATGGCGAGATCATGGAAAGGGCAGTCCTTCCCCAGGAGGAAGAGGCAGCTCCGTCTTGCCGAGGTTCAGCTTGAGGTGGTGATCCGTCATCCACACACTGATATGTCTGCCAGACATGCAGAGATGCGATTCGTCACCTGGTCATCAGAAGGGGAAAGGAGAAGATTAATTGTGTGTCGTCTGCATAGCAATGATAGGAGAGACCATGTGAGGTTATGACAGAGCCAAGTGACTTGGTGTATAGCGAGAATAGGAGAGGGCCTAGAACAGAGCCCTGGGGGACACCAGTGGTGAGCGCGTGGCGAGGAGACAGATTCTCGCCACGCCACCTGGTAGGAGCGACCTGTCAGGTAGGACGCAATCAAGCGTGGGCCGCGCCGGAGATGCCCAACTCGGAGAGGGTGAGAGGAGGATCTGATGGTTCACAGTATCGAAGGCAGCCGATAGGTCTAGAAGGATGAGAGCAGAGGAGAGAGAGTTAGCTTTAGCAGTGCGGGCGCCTCCGTGATGCAGAGAAGAGCAGTCTCAGTTGAATGACTAGTCTTGAAACCTGACTGATTTGGATCAAGAAGGTCATTCTGAGAGAGATAGCGGGAGAGCTGGCCAAGGACGGCACGTTCAAGAGTTTTGGAGAGAAGAGAAAGAAGGGATACTGGTCTGTAGTTGTTGACATCGGAGGGATCGAAAGTGTAGGTTTTTCAGAAGGGGTGCAACTCTCGCTCTCTTGAAGACGGAAGGGACGTAGCCAGCGGTCAGGGATGAGTTGATGAGCGAGGTGAGGTAAGGGAGAAGGTCCCCGGAAATGGTCTGGAGGAGAGAGGAGGGGATAGGGTCGAGCGGGCAGGTTGTTGGGCGGCCGGCCGTCACAAGAAGCGAGATTTCATCTGGAGAGAGAGGGGAGAAAGAGGTCAGAGCACAGGGTAGGGCAGTGTGAGCAGAACCAGCGGTGTCGTTTGACTTAGCAAACGAGGATCGGATGTCGTCGACCTTCTTTTCAAAATGGTTGACCTAAGTCATCTGCAGAGAGGAGGAGGGGGGGTGGGGGGTGGAGGATTCAGGAGGGAGGAGAAGGTGGCAAAGAGCTTCCTAGGGTTAGAGGCAGATGCTTGGAATTTAGAGTGGTAGAAAGTGGCTTTAGCAGCAGAGACAGAGGAGGAAAATGTAGAGAGGAGGGAGTGAAAGGATGCCAGGTCCGCAGGGAGGCGGAGTTTTCCTCCATTTCCGCTCGGCTGCCCGGAGCTCTGTTCTGTGAGCTCGCAATGAGTCATCGAGCCACGGAGCGGGAGGGGAGGACCGAGCCGGCCTGGAGGATAGGGGACATAGAGAGTCAAAGGATGCAGAAAGGGAAAGAGAGGAGGGTTGAGGAGGCAGAGTCAGGAGAAAGGTTGGAGAAGGTATGAGCAGAGGAAGAGATGATAGGATGGAAGAGGAAAGAGTAGCGGGGGAGAGAGAGCGAAGGTTGGGACGGCGCGATACCATCCGAGTAGGGGCAGTGTGGGAAGTGTTGGATGAGAGCGAGAGGGAAAAGGATACAAGGTAGTGGTCGGAGACTTGGAGGGGAGTTGCAGTGAGGTTAGTGGAAGAACAGCATCTAGTAAAGATGAGGTCGAGCGTATTGCCTGCCTTGTGAGTAGGGGGAAGGTGAGAGGGTGAGGTCAAAGAGGAGAGGAGTGGAAAGAAGGAGGCAGAGAGGAATGAGTCAAAGGTAGACGTGGGGAGGTTAAAGTCGCCCAGGACTGTGAGAGGTGAGCCGTCCTCAGGAAAGGAGCTTATCAAGGCATCAAGCTCATTGATGAACTCTCCGAGGGAACCTGGAGGGCGATAAATGATAAGAATGTTAAGCTTGAAAGGGCTGGTAACTGTGACAGCATGGAATTCAAAGGAGGCGATAGATAGATGGGTAAGGGAGAGAGAGAGAATGACCACTTAGGAGAGATGAGGATCCCGGTGCCACCACCCCGCTGACCAGAAGCTCTCGGGGTGTGCGAGAGCACGTGGGCGGACGAAGAGAGAGCAGTAGGAGTAGCAGTGTTATCTGTGGTGATCCATGTTTCCGTCAGTGCCAGGAAGTCGAGGACTGGAGGGAGGAGGCATAGGCTGAGATGAACTCTGCCTTATTAGCGCGAGATCGGCAGTTCCAGAAGGCTACCGGAGACCAGGAACTCCGTTCGTGCGCGCTGGGACCACCAGATTAGAGGTGGCCAGCGGCCTGCCTTGGTGTAGAGCGTTTGTATGGTATATAATAGAGCGAGCGTTACCAAGACGACACTAAATCTTAACTCCTCCTCCCACAGTTACTGGATTGGTTGAACTATAAGGGAATATAGGCGAGATCAGATGCAGACACTGGATGCAGATGGTTGGAAATTCCAAAAGGGGTAGACAAGAGAATGGTTGTGGACAGGCACAAAGTCTAAAACCAGTTCAGAGACAGGAAACACAGGGATAAATACACTGGCACATAGAGACAGGAAACACAGGGATAAATACACTGGTACAGAGAGACAGGAAGCACAGGGATAAATACACTGGCACAAAGAGACAGGAAACACAGGGATAAATACACTGGTACAGAGAGACAGGAAACACAGGGATAAATACACTGGCACATAGAGACAGGAAACACAGGGATAAATACACTGGTACAGAGAGACAGGAAGCACAGGGATAAATACACTGGCACATAGAGACAGGAAACACAGGGATAAATACACTGGTACAGAGAGACAGGAAACACAGGGATAAATACACTGGCACATAGAGACAGGAAACACATGGATAAATACACTGGTACAGAGAGACAGGAAACACAGGGATAAATACACTGGTACATAGAGACAGGAAACACAGGGATAAATACACTGGCACATAGAGACAGGAAACACAGGGATAAATACACTGGCACATAGAGACAGGAAACACAGGGATAAATACACTGGTACAGAGAGACAGGAAACACAGGGATAAATACACTGGCACATAGAGACAGGAAACACAGGGATAAATACACTGGTACAGAGAGACAGGAAACACAGGGATAAATACACTGGCAGAGAGAGACAGGAAACACAGGGATAAATACACTGGCACAGAGAGACAGGAAACACAGGGATAAATACACTGGCACGAGAGACAGGAAACACAGGGATAAATACACTGGCAGAGAGAGACAGGAAACACAGGGATAAATACACTGGCCCAGAGAGACAGGAAACACAGGGATAAATACACTGGCACATAGAGACAGGAAACACAGGGATAAATACACTGGTACAGAGAGACAGAAAACACAGGGATAAATACACTGGCAGAGAGAGACAGGAAACACAGGGATAAATACACTGGCCCAGAGAGACAGGAAACACAGGGATAAATACACTGGCACATAGAGACAGGAAACACAGGGATAAATACACTGGCAGAGAGAGACAGGAAACACAGGGATAAATACACTGGCCCAGAGAGACAGGAAACACAGGGATAAATACACTGGCACATAGAGACAGGAAACACAGGGATAAATACACTGGCACAGAGAGACAGGAAACACAGGGATAAATACACTGGCAGAGAGAGACAGGAAACACAGGGATAAATACACTGGCCCAGAGAGACAGGAAACACAGGGATAAATACACTGGCACATAGAGACAGGAAACACAGGGATAAATACACTGGCACATAGAGACAGGAAACACAGGGATAAATACACTGGCACATAGAGAGACAGGAAACACAGGGATAAATACACTGGCACAGAGAGACAGGAAACACAGGGATAAATACACTGGCACATAGAGACAGGAAACACAGGGATAAATACACTGGCACAGAGAGACAGGAAACACAGGGATAAATACACTGGCACATAGAGACAGGAAACACAGGGATAAATACACTGGCACATAGAGACAGGAAACACAGGGATAAATACACTGGCAGAGAGAGACAGGAAACACAGGGATAAATACACTGGCACATAGAGACAGGAAACACAGGGATAAATACACTGGCACAGAGAGACAGGAAACACAGGGATAAATACACTGGCACAGAGAGACAGGAAACACAGGGATAAATACACTGGCACAGAGAGACAGGAAACACAGGGATAAATACACTGGCACAGAGAGACAGGAAACACAGGGATAAATACACTGGCCCAGAGAGACAGGAAACACAGGGATAAATACACTGGCACAGAGAGACAGGAAACACAGGGATAAATACACTGGCACAGAGAGGTAGGAAACACAGGGATAAATACACTGGCAGAGAGAGACAGGAAACACAGGGA
>NW_027012457.1:0-19391 GCF_036934945.1 Oncorhynchus masou masou
TAACATAAACCCATGTCACACCCTGGCCTGACCAACTAATTAACTAAAACACAAAATACTAAGACCAAGGCGTGACAGAACCCCCCCGTAAGGTGCGGACTCCCGGACGCACCTCAAAACCATAGGGAGGGTCCGGGTGGGCGTCTGTCCATGGTGGCGGTTCCGGCTCGGGACGTGGACCCCACTCCATTAATGTCATAGTTCCTCCCCTACGCGTCCTGGGATAATCCACCCTCGCCGCCGACCATGGCCTAGTAGTCCTCACCCAGAACCCCACTTGACTGAGGGGCAGCTCGAGACAGAGGGGCAGCTCGGGACAGAAGGGCAGCTCGAGACAGAGGGGCAGCTCGGGACAGAGGGGCAGCTCGGGACAGAGGGGCAGCTTGGGACAGAGGGGCAGCTTGGAACAGAGGAAGCCCAGCACTGAGAGGAAGCCCAGCACTGAAAGGAAGCCCAGCACTGAGAGGAAGCCCAACCAGGCAGTTGAATCCGGCAGATCCTGGCTGGCTGGCAGTTCTGGCAGATCCTGGCTGACTGGCGGATCTGGAAGAGTCTGGTCGACTGGCAGATCTGGAAGAGTCTGGCATATCTGGAAGGGTCTGGTTGACTGGCAGATCTGGAAGAGTTTGGTTGACTGGCAGATCTGGAAAAGTCTGGTTGACTAGCAGATCTGGAAGAGTCTGGTTGACTGGCAGATCTGGAAGAGTCTGGCTGACTGGCAGATCTGGAAGAGTCTGGCTCACTGACAGATCTGGAAGAGTCTGGCTGACTGACAGATCTGGAAGAGTCTGGCTGACTGGCAGATCTGGAAGAGTCTGGCTGACTGGCAGATCTGGAAGAGTCTGGCTGACTGGCGGATCTGGAAGAGTCTGGCTGACTGGCAGATCTGGAAGAGTCTGGCTGACTGGCAGATCTGGAAGAGTCTGGCTGACTGGCGGATCTGGAAGAGTCTGGCTGACTGGCGGATCTGGAAGAGTCTGGCTGACTGGCGGATCTGGAAGAGTCTGGCTGACTGGCGGATCTGGAAGAGTCTGGTTGACTGGCAGATCTGGAAGAGTCTGGCTGACTGGCAGATCTGGAAGAGTCTGGCTGACTGGCAGATCTGGAAGAGTCTGACTGACTGGCAGATCTGGAAGAGTCTGGCTGACTGGCGGATCTGGAAGAGTCTGGCAGATCTGGAAGAGTCTGGCTGACTGGCGGATCTGGAAGAGTCTGGCAGATCTGGAAGAGTCTGGCTGACTGGCGGATCTGGAAGAGTCTGGCAGATCTGGAAGAGTCTGGCTGACTGGCGGATCCTGGCAGACTGACGGCTCTGGCTGCTCGATGCTGACTGGCGGCTCTGGCTGCTCCATGCAGATTGACAGCTCTGGCGGCTTCTGGAAGAGTCTGGCAGCTCCTTGCAGACTGGCAGCTCCTTGCAGACTGGCAGCTCCTTGCAGACTGGCAGCTCCTTGCAGACTGGCAACTCCATGCAGACTGGCAGCTCCATGCAGACTGGCAGCTCCTTGCAGACTGGCAGCTCCTTGCAGACTGGCAGCTCCTTGCAGACTGGCAACTCCATGCAGACTGGCAGCTCCATGCAGACTGGCAGCTCCTTGCAGACTGGCAGCTCCATGCAGACTGGCAGCTCTGGCTGCTCCATGCAGACTGGCAGCTCTGGCTGCTCCATGCAGACTGGCAGCTCTGGCTGCTCCATGCAGACTGGCAGCTCTGGCTGCTCTATGCAGACTGGCAGCTCTGGCTGCTCCATGCAGACTGGCAGCTCAGGCTGCTCCGAACAGGCAGGAGGCTCCGGCAGCGCTGTAGAGGAGGAAGGCTCTAGAAGCGCTGAACAGGTGGGAGACTCCGACAGCGCAGGAGAGGAGAAAGGCTCTGATAGCGCTGAACAGACAGGAGACTCCAGCAGCGCTGTAGAGGAGAAAGGCTCCGACAGCGCAGGAGAGGCGAGGCGCACTGTAGGCCTGATGCGTGGTGCTGGCACTGGTGGTATTGGGCCGAGGACACGCACAGGAAGCCTGGTGCAGGGAGCTGCTACCGGAGGGCTGGGGTGTGAAGGTGGTACTGGATAGACCGGACCGTGCAGGCGCACTGGAGCTCTTGAGCACCGAGCCTGCCCAACCTTACCCGGTTGAATACTCTCGGTTGCCCTGCCAGTGCGGCGAGGTGGAATAGCCCGCACTGGGCTATGTAGGCGAACCGGAGACACTGAGCGCAAGGCTGGTGCCATGTAAGCCGGCCCAAGGAGACGCACTGGGGACCAGATGCGTAGAGCCGGCTTCATGGCATTTGGCTCGACGCTCAATCTAGCCCGGCCGATACGCGGAGCTGAAATATACCGCACCGGGCTATGCACCCGCACTGGGGACACCGTGTGCACCACTGCATAACACGTGCCTGCCCGGTCTCTCTAGCCCCCCGGTAAGCACAGGGAGTTTGCGCAGGTCTCCTACCTGGCGTAGCCATACTCCCTGAAAGCCCCCCCCCAAGACATTTTTGGGGCTGATTCCCGGGCTTCCCTCTGCGCCGTCGTGATTGCCTCTCCAACTCCATTCTCCTATAGCCCTCTTCGCACTGCTCCAGCGAATCCCAGGCGGGCTCCGGCACTCTCTCTGGGTCGACCGCCCACCTGTCTATTTCATCCCACGTCGTATACTCCATGCTTCTGCTGTCTATAACGACCTCCCTTCGCTGCTCCTGCTGTCGCTGCCTGTTACCACGCCGCTCGGTCCGTGTGTGGTGGGTGATTCTGTAACGGCGTTCTTCGTTTGTTGGAAGAGAGTCGGACCGAAATGCAGCGTGGTGGTTACTCATGTCTTTAATGAATGAATCGCGGTACATGAAATAACTGATACAAAATACAAAAACAACAAAACGGAACGTGAAACCTAATTACAGCCTATCTGGTGAAACTACACAGAGACAGGAACAATCACCCACGAAATACACAGTGAAACCCAGGCTACCTAAATACGGTTCCCCATCAGAGACAACAAGAATCACCTGACTCTGATTGAGAACCGCCTCAGGCAGCCAAACCTAAACTAAACACACCCCTAATCAACCACAATCCCAATGCCTACAAAAACCCCAATACGACAACACAATAACATAAACCCATGTCACACCCTGGCCTGACCAACTAATTAACTAAAACACAAAATACTAAGACCAAGGCGTGACACCGAGGACCGTAGATCAGCAGAGAGAGTCCCCTCTGGTCCGGTCCCTTTGATCTGTTGCTCTGCTGGGTGCTGCACCATGCACGCACACACACACACACGCTAAAGTACGCATACACACATGCAGGCAGGCACACACGGATATACACACACACACATCCTACCCAGGTTCTGATGTCAGCCAGAGGGGCTGGGCCCAGTCAATAGAGAAATCTGATGGAAACAGAAGTTAAGATGTCTTTAGAGAAGGACAAGACCATACAGACAGACAATAGAGCTGAGCTCAGAATCAGCAGCTTAAGGGTCCTTGGGACGCATTTATAAAAACCTTCATCCATAGCAACAATGTGAATGAAATTGTGTGAAAAATTTGAATTAAATTGTGTAATTTATAAATGCTAATTTGTGAACATGTCACGAATAGTAACGATGTTGACTCCCCTTCTGGTTCAGGTGGCGCTCGGCGGTCGTCGTCGCCGGTCTACTAGCTGCCACCGATCCTTTGTTCTGTGTTCGTTTGTTTTTGTCTAATTGGTTTCACCTGTTCCTTGTTTGGTTGTTAGAGTGGTGTTATTTACAACACAACTTTATTCATTGGTGTATCCATTATATAAACCTGATTTTCTCATATTTTAAGAAACTATTGTACACAGAAAAGGTTGTATAAATCTAAGAACATTTCATAAACGAGACCCTGGGACAGTTGAACAATAGGCATATTCTATTCTGACTAAAGAATCTCCATGAGTAACACCCACTTCGGTCAGTGACACTTTCTACAGAAGAAAAGACTAAAAGACTTCAGATTACAAAACGAATAGTTAACTAATGGTTAACTAGTAGTTAACTAATGGTTAACGAATGATTAACTAATAGTTAACTAATGGCTAACTAATGGTCAACTCATAATTAATGAATGGTTAACTAATGGTTAACTAATGATTAACCAATAGTTAACTAGTGGTTAACTAATGATTAACTAATGTTAACTAATCAATAACTAATTATTAACTAATTATTAACGAATGGTTAACTAATGGTTATCGCCAGACTTATATTTATAGTATATGGCTCTGGATAACGCACATATCTTTAAATATATTTATCTTGGGATTGTAAAATAAAGAATATCACACCACTCTGCCCCTTAACTCTCTGACCTGTATACTTGGAAGAGACAAATGACAGTAATTCCCCCATGGAATCACAGTTGATAGGATCCAATTACAAAACAACAGTTGAAAACTATTCTGATTTGACTCTACTGTTTATAGAGAGGGTGTTAATGCTTCAGCCTCTCAGAAACACATACACGCTGTGGACAGCCCACTGACCTTGGCCAGCTGCCGTGTGTGTGTGTGTGTGTGTGTGTGTGTGTGTGTGTGTGTGTGTGTGTGTGTGTGTGTGTGTGTGTGTGTGTGTGTGTGTGTGTGTGTGTGTGTGTGTGTGTCTGTCTGTCTGTCTGTCTGTCTGTCTGTGTGGGCATGCAGAAGTGTGTATGTTGGAGGGATTGAGGGATGGTAAGGAGGGAAGGGAGGAGGAAGAATGGTGGAATAGCTGAGATAATTTATAAAGGAGAGAAGCAGCATGTCTGTCTGGAGGAAAGGGTGTGGCAGGCAGGTTGATCTGTGCTCTAACAGTTGTCTGAGGTTAGAACTAGCCCATAACTCATTTGAGGTGATGCAGTTGTACGGTATTGTAGCCTATAGCCAGCCCTGGGTGTTTTTAGTACGCTGCATGAATTTCAATCGGGAGAGAGATGGGGTTATAGCAAAAGATTCGGTCCTACTGCTCACAATATACAATGTATATAAAATACTTTAACTGTAATTAACATGAAGTTACAGGCTACAGTAATAGTAATACCTCACTATTCTTTGCATCGATGCTGGGGTGATCTGCTGATAAAATACAGGAAGAACCGATAGAGAGATATTCATTGTAATTCCCAAGTAGTAATATAATTTAATATTGTCCCTCTGTAGGATTGCTTTTATTTCCCAGAACCCATTGTCGAAGACGATTTTTACATCAGAGAATTGTCATGTTATAATCCAGTCAAAACAGAGACAGTGTACAATGTCAAAACTGCCTTTCCTACTGTGAGACAGAGGCACTTCAAATTGGTCCAAGGAATTATCCAAGGAAGTATTATCTCTCTCTCTTTCTTACACACACTCACATGTGAACACATACACAAACTCTCTCTCTCTAGCGTTATCTATCTCCTGCCTATTCTTATCTGTTCTCTCTCTCTCTCCCACTCTCTCTCTTTCCCATACATCGCTCTCTCTCTCTCTTTCCCATACTCTTTCTCTCTCTCTCCCCCTCTATGCCAAGTTTAAGTGTGGATGTTGTGTCACTGTGAATCTATTTCAGTCTGGGCTGTCCCAGCTGCTGCTTGAGTCACAGCTGAAAGTCCCTTCACACTAGTCCAGCCCATCCCCTCCCTTCAGCATCACACTACCCACAACAGGCCATTTTCACTAGTCCTGCCCCTCCCTTCAGCATCACTCGACCCACGACAGACCATTTCCACTATTCCAGCCCATCCCCTCCCTTCAGCATCACTCTACCCACAGCAGGCCATTTCCACTGGTCCAGCCCATCCCCTCCCTTCAGCATCACACTACCCACAACAGGCCATTTTCACTAGTCCAGCTCATCCCCTCCCTTCAGCATCACACGACCCACGACAGACCATTTCCACTAGTCCAGCCCATCCCCTCCCTTCAGCATCACACTACCCACAACAGGCCATTTCCACTAGTCCAGCTCATCCCCTCCCTTCAGCATCACTCTACCCACGACAGGCCATTTCCACTGGTCCAGCCCATCCCCTCCCTTCAGCATCACACTACCCACAACAGGCCATTTCCACTAGTCCAGCTCATCCCCTCCCTTCAGCATCACTCTACCCACGACAGGCCATTTCCACTGGTCCAGCCCATCCCCTCCCTTCAGCATCACACTACCCACAACAGGCCATTTCCACTAGTCCAGCTCATCCCCTCCCTTCAGCATCACTCTACCCACGACAGGCCATTTCCACTGGTCCCGCCCATCCCTTTCCATTCAGCATCACATTACCCACGACAGGCCATTTCCACTGGTCCAGCTCATCCCCTCCCATCAGCATCACTCTACCCACGACAGACCATTTCCACTAGTCCAGCCCATCCCCTCCTATTCAGCATCACTCTACCCACGACAGACCATTTCCACTAGTCCAGCTCACCCCCTCCCTTCAGCATCACACTACCCACGACAGACCATTTCCACTAGTCCAGCCCATCCCCTCCCTTCAGCATCACACGACCCACAACAGGCCATTTCCACTAGTCCAGCCCATCCCCTCCCATCAGCATCACTCTACCCAGGACAGGCCATTTCCACTAGTCCAGCTCATCCCCTTCCTTCAGCATCACTCTACCCACAACAGGCCATTTCCACTAGTCCAGCCCATCCCCTCCCTTCAGCATCACTCTACCCAGGACAGGCCATTTCCACTAGTCCAGCTCATCCCCTCCCTTCAGCATCACTCTACCCACAACAGGCCATTTCCACTAGTCCAGCCCATCCCTTCCCATTCAGCATCACACTACCCACGCCCATTTCCACTGGTCCCCATCCTCTCCCTTCAGCATCACACTATCCACAACAGGCCATTTCCACTGGTCCCGCCCATCCCTTTCCATTCAGCATCACATTACCCACGACAGGCCATTTCCACTGGTCCAGCTCATCCCCTCCCATCAGCATCACTCTACCCACGACGGACCATTTCCACTAGTCCAGCCCATCCCCTCCTATTCAGCATCACTCTACCCACAACAGACCATTTCCACTAGTCCAGCACATCCCCTCCCTTCAGCATCACTCTACCCACAACAGGCCATTTCCACTAGTCCAACCCATCCCTTCTCATTCAGCATCACACTACCCACAACAGGCCATTTCCACTAGTCCAGCCCATTCCTTCTCATTCAGCATCACACTGCCCACAGCAGGCCATTTCCACTGGTCCAGCCCATCCTCTCCCTTCAGCATCACACTACCCACAACAGGCCATTTCCACTGGTCCCGCCCATCCCTTTCCATTCAGCATCACATTACCCACGACAGGCCATTTCCACTGGTCCAGCTCATCCCCTCCCATCAGCATCACTCTACCCATGACGGACCATTTCAACTAGTCCATCCCATCCCCTCCTATTCAGCATCACTCTACCCACAACAGACCATTTCCACTAGTCCAGCTCATCCCCTCCCTTCAGCATCACTCTACCCACAACAGGCCATTTCCACTAGTCCAGCCCATCCCTTCTCATTCAGCATCACACTACCCACAACAGGCCATTTCCACTAGTCCAACCCATCCCTTCTCATTCAGCATCACACTACCCACAACAGGCCATTTCCACTAGTCCAGCCCATTCCTTCTCATTCAGCATCACACTGCCCACGGCAGGCCATTTCCACTGGTCCAGCCCATCCTCTCCCTTCAGCATCACACTACCCACGACAGACCATTTCCACTAGTCCAGCCCATCCCCTCCCATCAGCATCACTCTACCCAGGACAGGCCATTTCCACTAGTCCAGCCCATTCCTTCTCATTCAGCATCACTCTACCCACGACAGGCCATTTCCACTAGTCCAGCCCATCCCCTCCCTTCCATCACATCACTACCCAGGACAGCATCCACTCCAGCCCATCCCCTCCCTTTCAGCATCACTCTTTCCACTAGTCCAGCTCACCCCTCCCTTCAGCATCACAATACCCACGACAGACATTTCCACTAGTCCAGCCCATCCCCTCCCTTCAGCATCACTCTACCCACAACAGGCCATTTCCTAGTCCAGCCCATCCCCCCTATTCAGCATCACTCTACCCAGTCCAGACAGGCCATTTCCACTAGTCCAGCCCATCATCCCTCTCCCTTCAGCATCACTCTACCCACAACAGGCCATTTCCACTAGTCCAGCATCATCCCCCTCCCTTCAGCATCACTCTACCCACAACAGGCCCCACTTCAGCATCACATCACACTACCCACGACAGGCCATTTCCACTGGTCTAGCCCATCCTCTCCCTTCAGCATCACACTATCCACAACAGGCCATTTCCACTGGTCCCGCCCATCCCTTTCCATTCAGCATCACATTACCCACGACAGGCCATTTCCACTGGTCCAGCTCATCCCCTCCCATCAGCATCACTCTACCCACGACGGACCATTTCCACTAGTCCAGCCCATCCCCTCCTATTCAGCATCACTCTACCCACAACAGACCATTTCCACTAGTCCAGCTCATCCCCTCCCTTCAGCATCACACTATCCACAACAGGCCATTTCCACTGGTCCCGCCCATCCCTTTCCATTCAGCATCACATTACCCACGACAGGCCATTTCCACTAGTCCAGCCCATTCCTTCTCATTCAGCATCACACTGCCCACAGCAGGCCATTTCCACTGGTCCAGCCCATCCTCTCCCTTCAGCATCACACTACCCACAACAGGCCATTTCCACTGGTCCCGCCCATCCCTTTCCATTCAGCATCACATTACCCACGACAGGCCATTTCCACTGGTCCAGCTCATCCCCTCCCATCAGCATCACTCTACCCATGACGGACCATTTCAACTAGTCCATCCCATCCCCTCCTATTCAGCATCACTCTACCCACAACAGACCATTTCCACTAGTCCAGCTCATCCCCTCCCTTCAGCATCACTCTACCCACAACAGGCCATTTCCACTAGTCCAGCCCATCCCTTCTCATTCAGCATCACACTACCCACAACAGGCCATTTCCACTAGTCCAACCCATCCCTTCTCATTCAGCATCACACTATCCACAACAGGCCATTTCCACTAGTCCAGCCCATTCCTTCTCATTCAGCATCACACTGCCCACGGCAGGCCATTTCCACTGGTCCAGCCCATCCTCTCCCTTCAGCATCACACTACCCACGACAGACCATTTCCACTAGTCCAGCCCATCCCCTCCCATCAGCATCACTCTACCCAGGACAGGCCATTTCCACTAGTCCAGCCCATTCCTTCTCATTCAGCATCACTCTACCCACGACAGGCCATTTCCACTAGTCCAGCCCATCCCCTCCCTTCAGCATCACACTACCCACGACAGGCCATTTCCACTGGTCCAGCCCATCCCCTCCCTTCAGCATCACTCTACCCAGGACAGGCCATTTCCACTAGTCCAGCTCATCCCCTTCCTTCAGCATCACTCTACCCACAACAGGCCATTTCCACTAGTCCAGCCCATCCCCTCCCTTCAGCATCACTCTACCCAGGACAGGCCATTTCCACTAGTCCAGCTCATCCCCTCCCTTCAGCATCACTCTACCCACAACAGGCCATTTCCACTAGTCCAGCCCATCCCTTCCCATTCAGCATCACACTACCCACGACAGGCCATTTCCACTGGTCTAGCCCATCCTCTCCCTTCAGCATCACACTATCCACAACAGGCCATTTCCACTGGTCCCGCCCATCCCTTTCCATTCAGCATCACATTACCCACGACAGGCCATTTCCACTGGTCCAGCTCATCCCCTCCCATCAGCATCACTCTACCCACGACGGACCATTTCCACTAGTCCAGCCCATCCCCTCCTATTCAGCATCACTCTACCCACAACAGACCATTTCCACTAGTCCAGCTCATCCCAGCATCACTCTACCCACAACAGGCCATTTCCACTAGTCCAACCCATCCCTTCTCATTCAGCATCACACTACCCACAACAGGCCATTTCCACTAGTCCAGCCCATTCCTTCTCATTCAGCATCACATTGCCCACAGCAGGCCATTTCCACTGGTCCAGCCCATCCTCTCCCTTCAGCATCACACTACCCACAACAGGCCATTTCCACTGGTCCCGCCCATCCCTTTCCATTCAGCATCACATTACCCACGACAGGCCATTTCCACTGGTCCAGCTCATCCCCTCCCATCAGCATCACTCTACCCATGACGGACCATTTCAACTAGTCCATCCCATCCCCTCCTATTCAGCATCACTCTACCCACAACAGACCATTTCCACTAGTCCAGCTCATCCCCTCCCTTCAGCATCACTCTACCCACAACAGGCCATTTCCACTAGTCCAGCCCATCCCTTCTCATTCAGCATCACACTACCCACAACAGGCCATTTCCACTAGTCCAACCCATCCCTTCTCATTCAGCATCACACTACCCACAACAGGCCATTTCCACTAGTCCAGCCCATTCCTTCTCATTCAGCATCACACTGCCCACGGCAGGCCATTTCCACTGGTCCAGCCCATCCTCTCCCTTCAGCATCACACTACCCACGACAGACCATTTCCACTAGTCCAGCCCATCCCCTCCCATCAGCATCACTCTACCCAGGACAGGCCATTTCCACTAGTCCAGCCCATTCCTTCTCATTCAGCATCACTCTACCCACGACAGGCCATTTCCACTAGTCCAGCCCATCCCCTCCCTTCAGCATCACACTACCCACGACAGGCCATTTCCACTGGTCCAGCCCATCCCCTCCCTTCAGCATCACTCTACCCACGACAGGCCATTTCCACTAGTCCAGCCCATCCCTTCTCATTCAGCATCACACTACCCATAACAGGCCATTTCCACTGTATTTATTAAAAGAGGTCCTATAGAGTCTTACATCTCTAACAATGTTATGATGACTATAGCTCTACAAACACTCCAGGAAAAGGAGTCCGGACTATTAGGTTATTGAGGTGATCATGATGTTTTTATTGAATATTATGAATTACTTATTTGTATTTTATCCAACACAATGGCAGGATACAATATGTGATTCATTTAGATGATTATATATGAGCCAATCGCAGTGCAGGCTTTTCTCCTCCCCCACCTAGACCCACCCATCCAGTTAACAGGGTCAGGGCTCACAGAGTGGTGTGTGTAGGGTCGCTGCAATAACCAATAAGATGGTAATCAAGCCACCATATTGCTGGGATGGGAAATTAAATGATGACCAGAGCCACCTGGGACTGGGAGCATTCACCAACAGGCAGATTGGGTGTTTGGATATAAACAGGCTCAGGGCTCAGGGCAGATTGGATGTTTGGATATAAACAAGCTCAGGGCAGATTGGATGTTTTGATATAAACAGGGTCAGGGCAGATTGGATGTTTGGATATAAACAGGGTCAGGGCAGATTGGATGTTTGGATATAAACAGGCTCAGGGCTCAGGTTAGATTGGAGGTTTGGATATAAACAGGGTCAGGGATCAGGGTAGATTGGATGTTTGGATATAAATGGGGTCAGGGCTCAGGACAGATTGGATGTTTGGATATAAACAGGCTCAGGGCAGTTTGGATGTTTGGATATAACAGGATCAGGGCTCAGGGCAGATTGGATGTTTGGATATAAACGGGTTCAGGGCTCAGGGCAGATTGGGTGTTTGGAGATAAACAGGCTCAGGGCTCAGGGTAGATTGGATGTTTGGATATAAACAGGCTCAGGACAGATTGGATGTTTGGATATAAACAGGGTCAGGGCTCAGGGCAGATTGGATGTTTGGATATAAACAGGCTCAGGGCTCAGGGTAGATTGGATGTTTGGATATAAACAGGCTCAGGGCTCAGGACAGATTGGATGTTTGGATATAAACAGGGCCAGGGCTCAGGGTTTGGTTTGGATATAACAGTTTGGATGTTTGGATATAAACAGGGTCAGGGCTCAGGGCAGATTGGATGTTTGGATATAAACAGGGTCAGGGCTCAGGGTAGATTGTATGTTTGGATATAAATGGGGTCAGGGCTCAGGACAGATTGGATGTTTGGATATAAACAGGGCCAGGGCTCAGGGTAGATTGGATGTTTGGATATAACAGGGGTAGATGGATGTTTGGATATAAACAGGGTCAGGGCTCAGGGCAGATTGGATGTTTGGATATAATATAAACAGGCTCAGGGCTCAGGGTAGATTGGATGTTTGGATATAAACAGGGTCAGGGCTCAGGGCAGATATGTTTGGATATAAACAGGAGGGCTCAGGGTTTGGATGTTTGGATATAAACAGGCTCAGGACAGATTGGATGTTTGGATATAAACAGGATCAGGGCTCAGGGCAGATTGGATGTTTGGATATAAACAGGCTCAGGGCTCAGGGCAGATTGGATGTTTGGATATAAACAGGCTCAGGGCTCAGGGTAGATTGGATGTTTGGATATAAACAGGGTCAGGGCTCAGGGCAGATTGGATGTTTGGATATAAACAGGCTCAGGGCTCAGGGTAGATTGGATGTTTGGATATAAACAGGGTCAGGGCTCAGGGCAGATTGGATGTTTGGATATAAATGGGGCCAGGGCTCAGGACAGATTGGATGTTTGGATATAAACAGGGTCAGGGCTCAGGGCAGATTGGATGTTTGGATATAAACAGGGCCAGGGCTCAGGGTAGATTGGATGTTTGGATATAACAGGGCCAGGGCTCAGGGTAGATTGGATGTTTGGATATAAACAGGGTCAGGGCTCAGGGCAGATTGGATGTTTGGATATAAACAGGGTCAGGGCTCAGGGCAGATTGGATGTTTGGATATAAACAGGGTCAGGGCTCAGGGTAGATTGTATGTTTGGATATAAATGGGGCCAGGGCTCAGGACAGATTGGATGTTTGGATATAAACAGGGCCAGGGCTCAGGGTAGATTGGATGTTTGGATATAACAGGGCCAGGGCTCAGGGTAGATTGGATGTTTGGATATAAACAGGGTCAGGGCTCAGGGCAGATTGGATGTTTGGATATAAACAGGGTCAGGGCTCAGGGCAGATTGGAGGTTTGGATATAAACAGGGTCAGCTCAGGGAACAGGGTAAACAGACTGGATGTTTGGATATAAATGGGGTCCAGGGCTCAGGACAGATTGGATGTTTGGATATAAACAGGACAGATTGGATGTTTGGATATAAACAGGCTCAGGGCAGTTTGGATGTTTGGATATAAACAGGGTCAGGGCTCAGGGCAGATTGGAGGTTTGGATATAAACAGGGGGCTCAGGGCAGATTGGATGTTTGGATATAAACAGGTTCAGGGCTCAGGGCAGATTGGATGTTTGGATATAAATGGGGTCAGGGCTCAGGGCAGATTGGATGTTTGGATATTGGAGATAATATAACAGGCTCAGGGCTCAGGGTAGATTGGATGTTTGGATATAAACAGGCTCAGGACAGATTAGATGTTTGGATATAAACTCAGGGTAGATTGGATGTTTGGATATAAACAGGGTCAGGGCTCAGGGCAGATTGGATGTTTGGATATAAACAGGCTCAGGGCTCAGGGTAGATTGGATGTTTGGATATAAACAGGGTCAGGGCTCAGGATTGGATATAAAATGGGGCCAGGGCTCAGGACAGATTGGATGTTTGGATATAAACAGGGCTCAGGGCAGATTGGATGTTTGGATATAAACAGGGTCAGGGTAGATTGGATGTTTGGATATAACAGGGCCAGGGCTCAGGGTAGATTGGATGTTTGGATATAAACAGGGTCAGGGCTCAGGGCAGATTGGATGTTTGGATATAAACAGGGTCAGGGCTCAGGGCAGATTGGATGTTTGGATATAAACAGGGTGGATGTTTGGATATAAACAGGGTCAGGGCTCAGGGTAGATTGTATGTTTGGATATAAATGGGGCCAGGGCTCAGGACAGATTGGATGTTTGGATATAAACAGGGCCAGGGCTCAGGGTAGATTGGATGTTTGGATATAAACAGGGCCAGGGCTCAGGACAGATTGGATGTTTGGATATAAACAGGGTCAGGGCTCAGGGCAGATTGGATGTTTGGATCAGGGTAGATTGGATGTTTGGATATAAACAGGGTCAGGGCTCAGGGTAGATTGGATGTTTGGATATAAACAGGGTCAGGGCTCAGGGCAGATTGGATGTTTGGATATAAACAGGGTCAGGGCTCAGGGTATTGTATGTTTGGATATAAATGGGGCCAGGGCTCAGGACAGATTGGATGTTTGGATATAAACAGGGCCAGGGCTCAGGGTAGATTGGATGTTTGGATATAACAGGGCCAGGGCTCAGGGTAGTTGGATATAAACAGGGTGGATGTTTGGATATAAACAGGGTCAGGGCTCAGGGCAGATTGGATGTTTGGATATAAACAGGGTCAGGGCTCAGGGCAGATTGGAGGTTTGGATATAAACAGGGTCAGGGAACAGGGTAGACTGGATGTTTGGATATAAATGGGGTCAGGGCTCAGGACAGATTGGATGTTTGGATATAAACAGGCTCAGGGCAGTTTGGATGTTTGGATATAACAGGATCAGGGCTCAGGGCAGATTGGATGTTTGGATATAAACAGGGTCAGGGCTCAGGGCAGATTGGATGTTTGGATATAAACAGGCTCAGGGAACAGGGTAGATTGGATGTTTGGATATAAATGGGGTCAGGGCTCAGGACAGATTGATGTTTGGATATAAACAGGATCAGGGCTCAGGGGCTCAGGGCAGATTGGATGTTTGGATATAAACAGGGTCAGGGCTCAGGGCAGATTGGATGTTTGGATATAAACAGGCTCAGGGCTTGGATGTTTGGATATAAACAGGGTCAGATTGGATGTTTGGATATAAACAGGGTCAGGGCTCAGGGCAGATTGGATGTTTGGATAAAAACAGGGTCAGGGCTCAGGGTAGATTGTATGTTTGGATATAAATGGGGCCAGGGCTCAGGACAGATTGGATGTTTGGATATAAACAGGGCCAGGGCTCAGGGTAGATTGGATGTTTGGATATAACAGGACCAGGGCTCAGGGTAGATTGGATGTTTGGATATAAACAGGGTCAGGGCTCAGGGCAGATTGGATGTTTGGATATAAACAGGGTCAGGGCTCAGGGTAGATTGTATGTTTGGATATAAATGGGGCCAGGGCTCAGGACAGATTGGATGTTTGGATATAAACAGGGCCAGGGCTCAGGGTAGATTGGATGTTTGGATATAACAGGGCCAGGGCTCAGGGTAGATTGGATGTTTGGATATAAACAGGCTCAGGACAGATTGGATGTTTGGATATAAACAGGATCAGGGCTCAGGGCAGATTGGATGTTTGGATATAAACAGGGTCAGGGCTCAGGGCAGATTGGATGTTTGGATATAAACAGTCTCAGGGCTCAGGGTAGATTGGTCATCAAGCCTCAAAATATCTCCCAATCTTGGTTTCAGGTCCTTCAGTAGTTATGTGTACCCACTCCAGCAGCTGATGCATAGCAGCCATTTAGGGGTAATGAGAATGGTTGTGTCCCAAATCACACCCTATTCCTTATATAGTGCACTACTTTAGACTTGGTCAAAATTGTCACTGGTCAAAAGTAGTGCACTACATAGCTAGGGAATAGGGTGCGATTTGGGACGCATCCAAAGATTGTTAATCTGACAGGGAGTTGGAGAGCTGGTGTGTGAGGGGTTTGTCTGTCTCACACCCCTCTCTCCTCTCCATCCAGCCCAACATTTCATTGGCTGTATTGATCTAAGACTGACACAAACACATACCAATACACACACACAGACACATTTGCTCATTGCATGCACTAACTTACCCACAGACAGACACATACAGACACACACACAAACACACACACACACACACACAACACTGATTACTGAGTCTGTGGACTAATGCTAAATCCCCATCAGAAAGGGAATTGGCTGCCAACAGCACATCTGAGCAGATACGGTCTTCAGTACAGTAGCACACTGATGGAGGAAACTAAAACACAGATATGAATACAGCAGATCAGAACCTTTGACTGGATCTGAAATGGGTGTCTGTTTCTCAGTATTTTTGCTACTTGGAATTGTCATCTTTGAAAAGCACCCTTACGGCAGATTATGAATGGTTCTCGATGGCGGTTCACTAACCTATAATTGAATATTTGATTGCCTCCCCTTTAGATCTAGGACCTGTGTTTGTTTCAGTGTGTTATAAAATGAGAGCCAGTACCACTAATGAGTTCCAGACTGTTATGTCCAAGACAAAACAAGAACGTGATGTTTAGTATATGGAAAGGAGGGACACCTTAACAGAAGTGTGTACTAAAAATGTGCCAGGGTCTGAGCTCATCTCTGATGGCCAGATTCTGACTAAATGACTCTAAGTTTTAGTTCTGGGTTAACCACGATTAGGCCCGGGCACACTGGGTGTAGAGATATAATAATATACATTTAATGACGTGCTCTGATCGAGCTCTAGATACGAGACAGATAAGAATAGATTTCTGAAAATACTGGCTAGTCAATGGCCACACTCCTCTCTCTGCCAGTGAAAAGGGTTAAATGTCTGCTGGGGCACTGAGCTTGTCCCTGACCATCGGCCGAACACCGGCTCGGTTGTGTCAATGTTTTACCATACCGTTCAGCCTTCTATCGACAAGTTCAATATTCTCTCACATTGGTGCCCCTCCCACTCACTCACTCGCCCACAGCCCCACGCACACTCAAATGACACTACGAGATTTTTCATTCCCCGTTCGCTACCCTTCGTGCCGCGCGCTCTCTCCAGCATCACAGAAGGTAGGTGTCAGTGGAATATGTATTTTACCTCCATAGCCTATTTGTGTCATGTCATATTTCCGATGTTCTATACCTCGCGGAACTGCATGGTTCCTTCCTTAAAAAAGGAATTAGCCTAGTAATGGTAGGCTAGTATATTCTGTATTGGTTTGGATTGCGTGTCAGTGAAGATGCCTTGTGTTCTCTATTTGTACCGTCAAAATGAAATACAACAGAATTATATTTTGTAGGTTATTGTAGTAGTCTAAATTTGAAAAAGCAATCGCTACTCTGGCCCTGCGTATAGAGACCGTGGAGGAATCCCGAATCCGATTGCACAGGAAAGGAAGGATTAACACATTTGGGTATTTGCCAGTTTGTTAATTTTACACCCGGTTTTAAGAGCTAAAGGCCTGTATGAAAAACACAGACTCGGATGAAACAGCTCTGTATGGAAATGTGAATGATAGCCTATTTCACATAACAGGTAGATTTTAAAAGGGATAAAACGATGTCGATGTAGTTTAGGCTATGTGAAATATACCGATTTTGAAAAGCACAAAAATAGGCATATTCACCACCCTTATTAGACACGAGCACTACAATATGTCGAAGATGTTGGTCCACAGCATGATTAACGAAGTGTCAAGATATGGCGCTGTCTTGCAGGTAATTCGGACGAGAAGAATTGGGTGACCCAAATGTTGATGCGATTTATCCAACCGTCTATAAACAGCGTATCTGCCGACCTATCGGCACAGGCAGCAGCGGAGTTTTATAACCAAAATAAAAACCGAATGGTTTATGAATCACAAACCGAAGTAACCCACTGTGCATCAAAATGCAGTGTAGATGCTTCTTGACATGCTGCCATTCCTTTCATTCCACAGAAAGAATGTTACGTCAACACAGCAGCATATTTGTAGGTCTACAACACTACACGACAAGGCTACATTAATAGAAATGTCTTTGAGTTGGACAGGGCGCTTTGAATGACACTCAAATGCAACAATCACAGTGAAAACAAGGATGTGCATGGCTGCAATGATTTCATTCTAGGTCTGGTACTGTAGTTATAGAGCCTGGATAATACTTTAGTATATACTAAGAATCATATCTTTGTTATTATTGGAATTTAGACTGCATATCAATTCTGAATAGGCTTCTGAAACCAGAAGAAACCAATAGTGTAAAATGTCTATTTCCTAAAGGCAGAGACACACCTGAGGATCATACAACGCAGAGTCCATGTAGTCATATTAAATACAATGAGCAGGCCTAGTTTATTGCAGACATTTACTCATTAAACATTTTCTTGCTTTTAGTGGAATTACCTTTTTTGGACATACATGGTTCATATCAGCTATGGGTTCTTTCTCTCCTTAATAGAACTGTCATCTCAGGCCCATCTCAGTGTCCAATAAGCAGATACCATGACAGAGAACATAGTGACCTCCATAGGTGTAGGATCTTAATTTGATCACTCTTTTTTTCGCTGAGAATTTTCCTGCAGATGAACTTAATGATTTACATAAATTCACTGAAAACCTGCACTTACATATAGTATTGCACTTTTCATGTAGCCTAATTTTAGCCAGGTAATAGCCTAACCACTGATCAAACAATGTTATGGACTAAACATTAAAATCCCGTTGCAGAAGTTTTATTTTGCTGCTACAATACTGGTCAAATTAAGATCCAACATCTGTAGGTGTGTCTCATTTGGTGCCCTATATGAAAGCTATTAACTCTTGAGTATGCCACACCTGTGACACTGGGTCGGTGTTTCATAGTCTACATCCCAAATGGCACCATTTTCACTAGTGCATCATCAAAAGAAGTGTACTACATAGGGAATAGGGTGCCATTTGCCAGACAGACATACTTTCAGTTCCAAAACCAAGATCTTTAAGGAGGGGCAAGATGTGCTAACTGGTTTTATGTCTCATATTCAGAAACTTTGAGGCCTATCAACAGTCGTATTCTCTCTGAGCTATCCCACTAAGTGTCTTTCATGATATAAATGTCTGGTAAGTGCACTCTGACAAGAAAAATCATTGTAAACAATATTGTAATCGCCAGCACAGCTGATCTCAATTAATTGCTTCCAAAATTTCCTACTCCCTAAAAGCTGAGCTTTACATTTTCACCCTCTACAGGGAATTATCTTTTAAATGATCAATAAAAACAAACAGGTGATTGAGCAGACTCAAAGGTGATTTAGTTGTACAACTAAAAAAAAGTCATTTCTCATTTAAGACAGCATTTATACTGTGGCAATATCATCATGCAGGTTATATCAATATCATCACACAGGTTATATCAATATATCATACAGGTTATATCAATATATCATGCAGGTTATATCAATATATCATACAGGTTATATCAATATATCATACAGGTTATATCAATATATCATACAGGTTATATCAATATATCATACAGGTTATATCAATATATCTTACAGGTTATATCAATATATCATACAGGTTATATCAATATATCATACAGGTTATATCAATATATCATACATGTTTATATCAATATATCATACAGGTATATCAATATATCATACAGGTTATCAGGTTATATCAATATATCATACAGGTTATATCAATATCATCATATATCAGGTTATATCATATCATCATACAGGTTATAT
>NW_027012458.1:0-19391 GCF_036934945.1 Oncorhynchus masou masou
TTCCCTGTTTCACACCTGGTAGTGTGGTGGATGGGACTACCAGCTCTCTGTAACCTAGAGGGCACCCAGTGGGTCCGTCTCCTCTATACCACCCACTTGGTAGTGTGGTGGATGGGACTACCAGCTCTCTGTAACCTAGAGGGCAACCAGTGGGTCCATCTCCTCTATACCACCCACCTGGTAGTTTGGTGGATGGGACTACCAGCTCTCTGTAACCTAGAGGGCAACCAGTGGGTCCGTCTCCTCTATACCACCCACCTGGTAGTGTGGTGGATGGGACTACCAGCTCTCTGTAACCTAGAGGGCAACCAGTGGGTCCGTCTCCTCTATACCACCCACCTGGTAGTGTGGTGGATGGGACTACCAGCTCTCTGTAACCTAGAGGGCAACCAGTGGGTCCGTCTCCTCTATACCACCCACCTGGTAGTGTGGTGGATGGGACTACCAGCTCTCTGTAACCTAGAGGGCAACCAGTGGGTCCGTCTCCCTCTATACCACCCACCTGGTAGTGTGGTGGATGGGACTACCAGCTCTCTGTAACCTAGAGGGCAACCAGTGGGTCCGTCTCCTCTATACCACCCACCTGGTAGTTTGGTGGATGGGACTACCAGCTCTCTGTAACCTAGAGGGCAACCAGTGGGTCCGTCTCCTCTATACCACCCACCTGGTAGTGTGGTGGATGGGACTACCAGCTCTCTGTAACCTAGATGGCAACCAGTGGGTCCATCTCCTCTATACCACCCACCTGGTAGTTTGGTGGATGGGACTACCAGCTCTCTGTAACCTAGAGGGCAACCAGTGGGTCCGTCTCCTCTATACCACCCACCTGGTAGTGTGGTGGATGGGACTACCAGCTCTCTGTAACCTAGAGGGCAACCAGTGGGTCCATCTCCTCTATACCACCCACCTGGTAGTTTGGTGGATGTGACTACCAGCTCTCTGTAACCTAGAGGGCAACCAGTGGGTCCATCTCCTCTATACCACCCACCTGGTAGTTTGGTGGATGGGACTACCAGCTCTCTGTAACCTAGAGGGCAACCAGTGGGTCCGTCTCCTCTATACCACCCACCTGGTAGTTTGGTGGATGGGACTACCAGCTCTCTGTAACCTAGAGGGCAACCAGTGGGTCCGTCTCCTCTATACCACCCACCTGATGGTGTGGTGGATGGGACTACCAGCTCTCTGTAACCTAGAGGGCAACCAGTGGGTCCGTCTCCTCTATACCACCCACCTGGTAGTGTGGTGGATGGGACTACCAGCTCTCTGTAACCTAGAGGGCAACCAGTGGGTCCGTCTCCTCTATACCACCCACCTGGTAGTTTGGTGGATGGGACTACCAGCTCTCTGTAACCTAGAGGGCAACCAGTGGGTCCGTCTCCTCTATACCACCCACCTGGTAGTGTGGTGGATGGGACTACCAGCTCTCTGTAACCAAGAGGGCAACCAGTGGGTCCGTCTCCTCTATACCATCCACCTGGTAGTGTGGTGGATGGGACTACCAGCTCTCTGTAACCTAGAGGGCAACCAGTGGGTCCGTCTCCTCTATACCACCCACCTGGTAGTGTGGTGGATAGGACTACCAGCTCTCTGTAACCTAGAGGGCAACCAGTGGGTCCGTCTCCTCTATACCACCCACCTGGTAGTGTGGTGGATGGGACTACCAGCTCTCTGTAACCTAGAGGGCAACCAGTGTGTCCGTCTCCTCTATACCACCCACCTGGTAGTTTGGTGGATGGGACTACCAGCTCTCTGTAACCTAGAGGGCAACCAGTGGGTCCGTCTCCTCTATACCACCCACCTGGTAGTGTGGTGAATGGGACTACCAGCTCTCTGTAACCTAGAGGGCAACCAGTGGGTCCGTCTCCTCTATACCACCCACCTGGTAGTGTGGTGGATGGGACTACCAGCTCTCTGTAACCTAGAGGGCAACCAGTGGGTCCGTCCCCTCTATACCACCCACCTGGTAGTGTGGTGGATGGGACTACCAGCTCTCTGTAACCTAGAGGGCAACCAGTGGGTCTGTCTCCTCTATACCACCCACCTGGTAGTGTGGTCGATGGGACTACCAGCTCTCTGTAACCTAGAGGGCAACCAGTGGGTCCGTCTCCTCTATACCACCCACCTGATAGTGTGGTGGATGGGACTACCAGCTCTCTGTAACCTAGAGGGCAACCAGTGGGTCCATCTCCTCTATACCACCCACCTGGTAGTGTGGTGGATGGGACTACCAGCTCTCTGTAACCTAGAGGGCAACCAGTGGGTCCGTCTCCTCTATACCACCCACCTGGTAGTGTGGTGGTTGGGACTACCAGCTCTCTGTAACCTAGAGGGCAACCAGTGGGTCCGTCCCCTCTATACCACCCACCTGGTAGTGTGGTGGATGGGACTACCAGCTCTCTGTAACCTAGAGGGCAACCAGTGGGTCCGTCTCCTCTATACCACCCACCTGGTAGTGTGGTGGATGGGACTACCAGCTCTCTGTAACCTAGAGGGCACCCAGTGGGTCCGTCTCCTCTATACCACCCACCTGGTAGTGTGGTGGATGGGACTACCAGCTCTCTGTAACCTAGAGGGCAACCAGTGGGTCCATCTCCTCTATACCACCCACCTGGTAGTTTGGTGGATGGGACTACCAGCTCTCTGTAACCTAGAGGGCAACCAGTGGGTCCGTCTCCTCTATACCACCCACCTGGTAGTGTGGTGGATGGGACTACCAGCTCTCTGTAACCTAGAGGGCAACCAGTGGGTCCATCTCCTCTATACCACCCACCTGGTAGATTGGTGGATGGGACTACCAGCTCTCTGTAACCTAGAGGGCAACCAGTGGGTCCGTCTCCTCTATACCACCCACCTGGTAGTGTGGTGGATGGGACTACCAGCTCTCTGTAACCTAGAGGGCAACCAGTGGGTCCGTCTCCTCTATACCACCCACCTGGTAGTGTGGTGGATGGGACTACCAGCTCTCTGTAACCTAGAGGGCAACCAGTGGGTCCGTCTCCTCTATACCACCCACCTGGTAGTTTGGTGGATGGGACTACCAGCTCTCTGTAACCTAGAGGGCAACCAGTGGGTCCGTCTCCTCTATACCACCCACCTGGTAGTTTGGTGGATGGGACTACCAGCTCTCTGTAACCTAGAGGGCAACCAGTGGGTCCGTCTCCTCTATACCACCCACCTGATGGTGTGGTGGATGGGACTACCAGCTCTCTGTAACCTAGAGGGCAACCAGTGGGTCCGTCTCCTCTATACCACCCACCTGGTAGTGTGGTGGATGGGACTACCAGCTCTCTGTAACCTAGAGGGCAACCAGTGGGTCCGTCTCCTCTATACCACCCACCTGGTAGTTTGGTGGATGGGACTACCAGCTCTCTGTAACCTAGAGGGCAACCAGTGGGTCCGTCTCCTCTATACCACCCACCTGGTAGTGTGGTGGATGTGACTACCAGCTCTCTGTAACCTAGAGGGCAACCAGTGGGTCCGTCTCCTCTATACCACCCACCTGGTAGTGTGGTGGATGGGACTACCAGCTCTCTGTAACCTAGATGGCAACCAGTGTGTCCGTCTCCTCTATACCACCCACCTGGTAGTTTGGTGGATGGGACTACCAGCTCTCTGTAACCTAGAGGGCAACCAGTGGGTCCGTCTCCTCTATACCACCCACCTGGTAGTTTGATGGATGGGACTACCAGCTCTCTGTAACCTAGAGGGCAACCAGTGGGTCCGTCTCCTCTATACCACCCACCTGGTAGTTTGGTGGATGGGACTACCAGCTCTCTGTAACCTAGAGGGCAACCAGTGGGTCCATCTCCTCTATACCACCCACCTGGTGGTGTGGTGGATGGGACTACCAGCTCTCTGTAACCTAGAGGGCAACCAGTGGGTCCGTCTCCTCTATACCACCCACCTGGTAGTGTGGTGGATGGGACTACCAGCTCTCTGTAACCTAGAGGGCAACCAGTGGGTCCATCTCCTCTATACCACCCACCTGGTAGTTTGGTGGATGGGACTACCAGCTCTCTGTAACCTAGAGGGCAACCAGTGGGTCCGTCTCCTCTATACCACCCACCTGGTAGTTTGGTGGATGGGACTACCAGCTCTCTGTAACCTAGAGGGCAACCAGTGGGTCCGTCTCCTCTATACCACCCACCTGATGGTGTGGTGGATGGAACTACCAGCTCTCTGTAACCTAGAGGACAACCAGTGGGTCCGTCTCCTCTATACCACCCACCTGGTAGTGTGGTGGATGGGACTACCAGCTCTCTGTAACCTAGAGTACAACCAGTGGGTCCGTCTCCTCTATACCACCCACCTGGTAGTGTGGTGGATGGGACTACCAGCTCTCTGTAACCTAGAGGGCAACCAGTGGGTCCGTCTCCTCTATACCACCCACCTGGTAGTTTGGTGGATGGGACTACCAGCTCTCTGTAACCTAGAGGGCAACCAGTGGGTCCGTCTCCTCTATACCACCCACCTGGTAGTGTGGTGGATGGGACTACCAGCTCTCTGTAACCAAGAGGGCAACCAGTGGGTCCGTCTCCTCTATACCATCCACCTGGTAGTGTGGTGGATGGGACTACCAGCTCTCTGTAACCTAGAGGGCAACCAGTGGGTCCGTCTCCTCTATACCACCCACCTGGTAGTGTGGTGGATAGGACTACCAGCTCTCTGTAACCTAGAGGGCAACCAGTGGGTCCGTCTCCTCTATACCACCCACCTGGTAGTGTGGTGGATGGGACTACCAGCTCTCTGTAACCTAGAGGGCAACCAGTGTGTCCGTCTCCTCTATACCACCCACCTGGTAGTTTGGTGGATGGGACTACCAGCTCTCTGTAACCTAGAGGGCAACCAGTGGGTCCGTCTCCTCTATACCACCCACCTGGTAGTGTGGTGAATGGGACTACCAGCTCTCTGTAACCTAGAGGGCAACCAGTGGGTCCGTCTCCTCTATACCACCCACCTGGTAGTGTGGTGGATGGGACTACCAGCTCTCTGTAACCTAGAGGGCAACCAGTGGGTCCGTCCCCTCTATACCACCCACCTGGTAGTGTGGTGGATGGGACTACCAGCTCTCTGTAACCTAGAGGGCAACCAGTGGGTCTGTCTCCTCTATACCACCCACCTGGTAGTGTGGTGGATGGGACTACCAGCTCTCTGTAACCTAGAGGGCAACCAGTGGGTCCGTCTCCTCTATACCACCCACCTGATAGTGTGGTGGATGGGACTACCAGCTCTCTGTAACCTAGAGGGCAACCAGTGGGTCCATCTCCTCTATACCACCCACCTGGTAGTGTGGTGGATGGGACTACCAGCTCTCTGTAACCTAGAGGGCAACCAGTGGGTCCGTCTCCTCTATACCACCCACCTGGTAGTGTGGTGGTTGGGACTACCAGCTCTCTGTAACCTAGAGGGCAACCAGTGGGTCCGTCCCCTCTATACCACCCACCTGGTAGTGTGGTGGATGGGACTACCAGCTCTCTGTAACCTAGAGGGCAACCAGTGGGTCCGTCTCCTCTATACCACCCACCTGGTAGTGTGGTGGATGGGACTACCAGCTCTCTGTAACCTAGAGGGCACCCAGTGGGTCCGTCTCCTCTATACCACCCACCTGGTAGTGTGGTGGATGGGACTACCAGCTCTCTGTAACCTAGAGGGCAACCAGTGGGTCCATCTCCTCTATACCACCCACCTGGTAGTTTGGTGGATGGGACTACCAGCTCTCTGTAACCTAGAGGGCAACCAGTGGGTCCGTCTCCTCTATACCACCCACCTGGTAGTGTGGTGGATGGGACTACCAGCTCTCTGTAACCTAGAGGGCAACCAGTGGGTCCATCTCCTCTATACCACCCACCTGGTAGATTGGTGGATGGGACTACCAGCTCTCTGTAACCTAGAGGGCAACCAGTGGGTCCGTCTCCTCTATACCACCCACCTGGTAGTGTGGTGGATGGGACTACCAGCTCTCTGTAACCTAGAGGGCAACCAGTGGGTCCGTCTCCTCTATACCACCCACCTGGTAGTGTGGTGGATGGGACTACCAGCTCTCTGTAACCTAGAGGGCAACCAGTGGGTCCGTCTCCTCTATACCACCCACCTGGTAGTTTGGTGGATGGGACTACCAGCTCTCTGTAACCTAGAGGGCAACCAGTGGGTCCGTCTCCTCTATACCACCCACCTGGTAGTTTGGTGGATGGGACTACCAGCTCTCTGTAACCTAGAGGGCAACCAGTGGGTCCGTCTCCTCTATACCACCCACCTGATGGTGTGGTGGATGGGACTACCAGCTCTCTGTAACCTAGAGGGCAACCAGTGGGTCCGTCTCCTCTATACCACCCACCTGGTAGTGTGGTGGATGGGACTACCAGCTCTCTGTAACCTAGAGGGCAACCAGTGGGTCCGTCTCCTCTATACCACCCACCTGGTAGTTTGGTGGATGGGACTACCAGCTCTCTGTAACCTAGAGGGCAACCAGTGGGTCCGTCTCCTCTATACCACCCACCTGGTAGTGTGGTGGATGTGACTACCAGCTCTCTGTAACCTAGAGGGCAACCAGTGGGTCCGTCTCCTCTATACCACCCACCTGGTAGTGTGGTGGATGGGACTACCAGCTCTCTGTAACCTAGATGGCAACCAGTGTGTCCGTCTCCTCTATACCACCCACCTGGTAGTTTGGTGGATGGGACTACCAGCTCTCTGTAACCTAGAGGGCAACCAGTGGGTCCGTCTCCTCTATACCACCCACCTGGTAGTTTGATGGATGGGACTACCAGCTCTCTGTAACCTAGAGGGCAACCAGTGGGTCCGTCTCCTCTATACCACCCACCTGGTAGTTTGGTGGATGGGACTACCAGCTCTCTGTAACCTAGAGGGCAACCAGTGGGTCCATCTCCTCTATACCACCCACCTGGTAGTGTGGTGGATGGGACTACCAGCTCTCTGTAACCTAGAGGGCAACCAGTGGGTCCGTCTCCTCTATACCACCCACCTGGTAGTGTGGTGGATGGGACTACCAGCTCTCTGTAACCTAGAGGGCAACCAGTGGGTCCATCTCCTCTATACCACCCACCTGGTAGTTTGGTGGATGGGACTACCAGCTCTCTGTAACCTAGAGGGCAACCAGTGGGTCCGTCTCCTCTATACCACCCACCTGGTAGTTTGGTGGATGGGACTACCAGCTCTCTGTAACCTAGAGGGCAACCAGTGGGTCCGTCTCCTCTATACCACCCACCTGATGGTGTGGTGGATGGAACTACCAGCTCTCTGTAACCTAGAGGACAACCAGTGGGTCCGTCTCCTCTATACCACCCACCTGGTAGTGTGGTGGATGGGACTACCAGCTCTCTGTAACCTAGAGTACAACCAGTGGGTCCGTCTCCTCTATACCACCCACCTGGTAGTGTGGTGGATGGGACTACCAGCTCTCTGTAACCTAGAGGGCAACCAGTGGGTCCGTCTCCTCTATACCACCCACCTGGTAGTTTGGTGGATGGGACTACCAGCTCTCTGTAACCTAGAGGGCAACCAGTGGGTCCGTCTCCTCTATACCACCCACCTGGTAGTGTGGTGGATGGGACTACCAGCTCTCTGTAACCTAGAGGGCAACCAGTGGGTCCGTCTCCTCTATACCACCCACCTGGTAGTGTGGTGGATGGGACTACCAGCTCTCTGTAACCTAGATGGCAACCAGTGTGTCCGTCTCCTCTATACCACCCACCTGGTAGTTTGGTGGATGGGACTACCAGCTCTCTGTAACCTAGAGGGCAACCAGTGGGTCCGTCTCCTCTATACCACCCACCTGGTAGTTTGATGGATGGGACTACCAGCTCTCTGTAACCTAGAGGGCAACCAGTGGGTCCGTCTCCTCTATACCACCCACCTGGTAGTTTGGTGGATGGGACTACCAGCTCTCTGTAACCTAGAGGGCAACCAGTGGGTCCGTCCCCTCTATACCACCCACCTGGTAGTGTGGTGGATGGGACTACCAGCTCTCTGTAACCTAGAGGGCAACCAGTGGGTCCGTCCCTCTATACCACCCACCTGGTAGTGTGGTGGATGGGACTACCAGCTCTCTGTAACCTAGAGGGCAACCAGTGGGTCCGTCTCCTCTATACCACCCACCTGGTAGTGTGGTGGATGGGACTACCAGCTCTCTGTAACCTAGAGGGCAACCAGTGGGTCCGTCTCCTCTATACCACCCACCTGGTAGTGTGGTGGATGGGACTACCAGCTCTCTGTAACCTAGAGGGCAACCAGTGGGTCCGTCTCCTCTATACCACCCACCTGGTAGTTTGGTGGATGGGACTACCAGCTCTCTGTAACCTAGAGGGCAACCAGTGGGTCCGTCTCCTCTATACCACCCACCTGGTAGTGTGGTGGATGGGACTACCAGCTCTCTGTAACCTAGAGGGCAACCAGTGGGTCCATCTCCTCTATACCACCCACCTGGTAGTGTGGTGGATGGGACTACCAGCTCTCTGTAACCTAGAGGGCAACCACTGGGTCCATCTCCTCTATACCACCCACCTGGTAGTGTGGTGGATGGGACTACCAGCTCTCTGTAACCTAGAGGGCAACCAGTGGGTCCGTCTCCTCTATACCACCCACCTGATGGTGTGGTGGATGGAACTACCAGCTCTCTGTAACCTAGAGGACAACCAGTGGGTCCATCTCCTCTATACCACCCACCTGGTAGTGTGGTGGATGGGACTACCAGCTCTCTGTAACCTAGAGGACAACCAGTGGGTCCGTCTCCTCTATACCACCCACCTGGTAGTGTGGTGGATGGGACTACCAGCTCTCTGTAACCTAGAGGGCAACCAGTGGGTCCGTCTCCTCTATACCACCCACCTGGTAGTTTGGTGGATGGGACTACCAGCTCTCTGTAACCTAGAGGGCAACCAGTGGGTCCGTCTCCTCTATACCACCCACCTGGTAGTGTGGTGGATGGGACTACCAGCTCTCTGTAACCTAGAGGGCAACCAGTGGGTCCGTCTCCTCTATACCACCCACCTGGTAGTGTGGTGGATGGGACTACCAGCTCTCTGTAACCTAGATGGCAACCAGTGTGTCCGTCTCCTCTATACCACCCACCTGGTAGTTTGGTGGATGGGACTACCAGCTCTCTGTAACCTAGAGGGCAACCAGTGGGTCCGTCTCCTCTATACCACCCACCTGGTAGTGTGGTGGATGGGACTACCAGCTCTCTGTAACCTAGAGGGCAACCAGTGGGTCCGTCTCCTCTATACCACCTACCTGGTAGTGTGGTGGATGGGACTACCAGCTCTCTGTAACCTAGAGGGCAACCAGTGGGTCCGTCTCCTCTATACCACCCACCTGGTAGTGTGGTGGATGGGACTACCAGCTCTCTGTAACCTAGAGGGCAACCACTGGGTCCATCTCCTCTATACCACCCACGTGGTAGTGTGGTGGATGGGACTACCAGCTCTCTGTAACCTAGAGGGCAACCAGTGGGTCCGTCTCCTCTATACCACCTACCTGGTAGTGTGGTGGATGGGACTACCAGCTCTCTGTAACCTAGAGGGCAACCAGTGGGTCCATCTCCTCTATACCACCCACCTGTTAGTGTGGTGGATGGGACTACCAGCTCTCTGTAACCTAGAGGGCAACCACTGGGTCCATCTCCTCTATACCACCCACCTGGTAGTGTGGTGGATGGGACTACCAGCTCTCTGTAACCTAGAGGGCAACCAGTGGGTCCGTCTCCTCTATACCACCCACCTGGTAGTGTGGTGGATGGGACTACCAGCTCTCTGTAACCTAGAGGGCAACCAGTGGGTCCGTCTCCTCTATACCACCCACCTGGTAGTGTGGTGGATGGGACTACCAGCTCTCTGTAACCTAGATGGCAACCAGTGTGTCCGTCTCCTCTATACCACCCACCTGGTAGTTTGGTGGATGGGACTACCAGCTCTCTGTAACCTAGAGGGCAACCAGTGGGTCCGTCTCCTCTATACCACCCACCTGGTAGTTTGATGGATGGGACTACCAGCTCTCTGTAACCTAGAGGGCAACCAGTGGGTCCGTCTCCTCTATACCACCCACCTGGTAGTTTGGTGGATGGGACTACCAGCTCTCTGTAACCTAGAGGGCAACCAGTGGGTCCGTCCCCTCTATACCACCCACCTGGTAGTGTGGTGGATGGGACTACCAGCTCTCTGTAACCTAGAGGGCAACCAGTGGGTCCGTCCCCTCTATACCACCCACCTGGTAGTGTGGTGGATGGGACTACCAGCTCTCTGTAACCTAGAGGGCAACCAGTGGGTCCGTCTCCTCTATACCACCCACCTGGTAGTGTGGTGGATGGGACTACCAGCTCTCTGTAACCTAGAGGGCAACCAGTGGGTCCGTCTCCTCTATACCACCCACCTGGTAGTGTGGTGGATGGGACTACCAGCTCTCTGTAACCTAGAGGGCAACCAGTGGGTCCGTCTCCTCTATACCACCCACCTGGTAGTTTGGTGGATGGGACTACCAGCTCTCTGTAACCTAGAGGGCAACCAGTGGGTCCGTCTCCTCTATACCACCCACCTGGTAGTGTGGTGGATGGGACTACCAGCTCTCTGTAACCTAGAGGGCAACCAGTGGGTCCGTCTCCTCTATACCACCCACCTGGTAGTGTGGTGGATGGGACTACCAGCTCTCTGTAACCTTGAGGGCAACCAGTGGGTCCGTCTCCTCTATACCACCCACCTGGTAGTGTGGTGGATGGGACTACCAGCTCTCTGTAACCTAGAGGGCAACCAGTGGGTCCGTCTCCTCTATACCACCTACCTGGTAGTGTGGTGGATGGGACTACCAGCTCTCTGTAACCTAGAGGGCAACCAGTGGGTCCGTCTCCTCTATACCACCCACCTGGTAGTGTGGTGGATGGGACTACCAGCTCTCTGTAACCTAGAGGGCAACCAGTGGGTCCATCTCCTCTATACCACCCACCTGGTAGTGTGGTGGATGGGACTACCAGCTCTCTGTAACCTAGAGGGCAACCACTGGGTCCATCTCCTCTATACCACCCACGTGGTAGTGTGGTGGATGGGACTACCAGCTCTCTGTAACCTAGAGGGCAACCAGTGGGTCCGTCTCCTCTATACCACCTACCTGGTAGTGTGGTGGATGGGACTACCAGCTCTCTGTAACCTAGAGGGCAACCAGTGGGTCCGTCTCCTCTATACCACCCACCTGGTAGTGTGGTGGATGGGACTACCAGCTCTCTGTAACCTAGAGGGCAACCAGTGGGTCCATCTCCTCTATACCACCCACCTGGTAGTGTGGTGGATGGGACTACCAGCTCTCTGTAACCTAGAGGGCAACCACTGGGTCCATCTCCTCTATACCACCCACCTGGTAGTGTGGTGGATGGGACTACCAGCTCTCTGTAACCTAGAGGGCAACCAGTGGGTCCGTCTCCTCTATACCACCCACCTGATGGTGTGGTGGATGGAACTACCAGCTCTCTGTAACCTAGAGGACAACCAGTGGGTCCATCTCCTCTATACCACCCACCTGGTAGTGTGGTGGATGGGACTACCAGCTCTCTGTAACCTAGAGGACAACCAGTGGGTCCGTCTCCTCTATACCACCCACCTGGTAGTGTGGTGGATGGGACTACCAGCTCTCTGTAACCTAGAGGGCAACCAGTGGGTCCGTCTCCTCTATACCACCCACCTGGTAGTTTGGTGGATGGGACTACCAGCTCTCTGTAACCTAGAGGGCAACCAGTGGGTCCGTCTCCTCTATACCACCCACCTGGTAGTGTGGTGGATGGGACTACCAGCTCTCTGTAACCTAGAGGGCAACCAGTGGGTCCGTCTCCTCTATACCACCCACCTGGTAGTGTGGTGGATGGGACTACCAGCTCTCTGTAACCTAGATGGCAACCAGTGTGTCCGTCTCCTCTATACCACCCACCTGGTAGTTTGGTGGATGGGACTACCAGCTCTCTGTAACCTAGAGGGCAACCAGTGGGTCCGTCTCCTCTATACCACCCACCTGGTAGTGTGGTGGATGGGACTACCAGCTCTCTGTAACCTAGAGGGCAACCAGTGGGTCCGTCTCCTCTATACCACCTACCTGGTAGTGTGGTGGATGGGACTACCAGCTCTCTGTAACCTAGAGGGCAACCAGTGGGTCCGTCTCCTCTATACCACCCACCTGGTAGTGTGGTGGATGGGACTACCAGCTCTCTGTAACCTAGAGGGCAACCACTGGGTCCATCTCCTCTATACCACCCACGTGGTAGTGTGGTGGATGGGACTACCAGCTCTCTGTAACCTAGAGGGCAACCAGTGGGTCCGTCTCCTCTATACCACCTACCTGGTAGTGTGGTGGATGGGACTACCAGCTCTCTGTAACCTAGAGGGCAACCAGTGGGTCCATCTCCTCTATACCACCCACCTGTTAGTGTGGTGGATGGGACTACCAGCTCTCTGTAACCTAGAGGGCAACCACTGGGTCCATCTCCTCTATACCACCCACCTGGTAGTGTGGTGGATGGGACTACCAGCTCTCTGTAACCTAGAGGGCAACCAGTGGGTCCGTCTCCTCTGTACCACCCACCTGATGGTGTGGTGGATGGAACTACCAGCTCTCTGTAACCTAGAGGACAACCAGTGGGTCCATCTCCTCTATACCACCCACCTGGTAGTGTGGTGGATGGGACTACCAGCTCTCTGTAACCTAGAGGACAACCAGTGGGTCCGTCTCCTCTATACCACCCACCTGGTAGTGTGGTGGATGGGACTACCAGCTCTCTGTAACCTAGAGGGCAACCAGTGGGTCCGTCTCCTCTATACCACCCACCTGGTAGTTTGGTGGATGGGACTACCAGCTCTCTGTAACCTAGAGGGCAACCAGTGGGTCCGTCTCCTCTATACCACCCACCTGGTAGTGTAGTGGATGGGACTACCAGCTCTCTGTAACCTAGAGGGCAACCAGTGGGTCCGTCTCCTCTATACCACCCACCTGGTAGTGTGGTGGATGGGACTACCAGCTCTCTGTAACCTAGATGGCAACCAGTGTGTCCGTCTCCTCTATACCACCCACCTGGTAGTTTGGTGGATGGGACTACCAGCTCTCTGTAACCTAGAGGGCAACCAGTGGGTCCGTCTCCTCTATACCACCCACCTGGTAGTTTGATGGATGGGACTACCAGCTCTCTGTAACCTAGAGGGCAACCAGTGGGTCCGTCTCCTCTATACCACCCACCTGGTAGTTTGGTGGATGGGACTACCAGCTCTCTGTAACCTAGAGGGCAACCAGTGGGTCCGTCTCCTCTATACCACCCACCTGGTAGTGTGGTGGATGGGACTACCAGCTCTCTGTAACCTAGAGGGCAACCAGTGGGTCCGTCCCCTCTATACCACCCACCTGGTAGTGTGGTGGATGGGACTACCAGCTCTCTGTAACCTAGAGGGCAACCAGTGGGTCCGTCTCCTCTATACCACCCACCTGGTAGTGTGGTGGATGGGACTACCAGCTCTCTGTAACCTAGAGGGCAACCAGTGGGTCCGTCTCCTCTATACCACCCACCTGGTAGTGTGGTGGATGGGACTACCAGCTCTCTGTAACCTAGAGGGCAACCAGTGGGTCCGTCTCCTCTATACCACCCACCTGGTAGTTTGGTGGATGGGACTACCAGCTCTCTGTAACCTAGAGGGCAACCAGTGGGTCCGTCTCCTCTATACCACCCACCTGGTAGTGTGGTGGATGGGACTACCAGCTCTCTGTAACCTAGAGGGCAACCAGTGGGTCCGTCTCCTCTATACCACCCACCTGGTAGTGTGGTGGATGGGACTACCAGCTCTCTGTAACCTTGAGGGCAACCAGTGGGTCCGTCTCCTCTATACCACCCACCTGGTAGTGTGGTGGATGGGACTACCAGCTCTCTGTAACCTAGAGGGCAACCAGTGGGTCCGTCTCCTCTATACCACCTACCTGGTAGTGTGGTGGATGGGACTACCAGCTCTCTGTAACCTAGAGGGCAACCACTGGGTCCATCTCCTCTATACCACCCACCTGGTAGTGTGGTGGATGGGACTACCAGCTCTCTGTAACCTAGAGGGCAACCAGTGGGTCCGTCTCCTCTATACCAGGTTTCTTGCAGGATGACAACGTCTGTATTACCGATTTCTTTGAAGACGAACTTCCTGCTCTTTAGGCCAAAGGCAGATGACTGCATGCCTTGGATATTCCAGGATACCATCCTGAGACAAGGCTGAGTATAGCCCACAAAGATCTCTGCCATGGCACAACCCAAGGGGGGGGCGCCAACCCAGACAGGATGACCACATCAGTGACTCAACCCACTCAGGTGACGCACCCCTCCCAGGGACGGCATGAAAGAGCACCAGTAAGCCTGTGACTCAGCCCCTGTAATAGGGTTAGAGGCAGAGAATCCCAGTGGAAAGAGGGGAACCGGCCAGGCAGAGACAGCAAGGGCGGTTTGTTGCTCCAGAGCCTTTCCGTTCACCTTCCCACTCCTGGGCCAGACTACACTCAATCATATGACCCACTGAAGAGATGAGTCTTCAGTGAAGACTTAAAGGTTGAGACCGAGTTTGCGTCTCTGACATGGGTAGATAGACCTTACCATAAAAATGGAGCTCTATAGGAGAAAGCCCTGTCTCCAGCTGTTTGCTTAGAAATTCTAGGGGCAATTAGGAGGCCTGCGTCTTGTGACTGTAGCGTACGTGTCGGTATGTACGGCAGGACCAAATCAGAGAGATAGGTAGGAGCAAGCCCATATAATGCTTTGTAGGTTAGCAGTAAAACCTTGAAATCAGCCATTGCTTTGACAGGAAGCCAGTGTAGAGAGGCTAGCACTGGAGTAATATGATCAAATTTCTTGGTTCTAGTCAGGATTCTAGCAGCCGTATTTAGCACTAAATTAAGTTTATTTAATGCTTTATCCGGGTAGCCGGAAAGTAGAGCATTGCAGTAGTCTAACCTAGAAGTGACAAAAGCATGGATTCATTTTTCTGCATTTTTGGACAGAAAGTTTCTGATTTTTGCAATGTTACGTAGATGGAAAAAAGCTGTCCCTGAAATGGTCTTGATATGTTCTTCAAAAGAGAGATCAGGGTCCAGAGTAACGCCGAGGTCCTTCACAGTTTTATTTGAGACGACTGTACAACCATTAAGATTAATTGTCAGATTCAACAGAAGATCTCTTTGTTTCTTGGGACCTAGAACAAGCATCTCTGTTTTGTCCGAGTTTAAAAGTAGAGAGTTTGCCGCCATCCACTTCCTTATGTCTGAAACACATGCTTCTAGCAAGGGCAATTTTGGGGCTTCACCATGTTTCATTAAAATGTACAGCTGTGTGCCATCCGCATAGCAGTGAAAGTTAACATTATGTTTTCGAATAACATCCCCAAGAGGTAAAATATATAGTGAAAACAATAGTGGTCCTAAAACGGAACCTTGAGGAACACCGAAATTTACAGTTGATTTGTCAGAGGACAAACCATTCACAGAGACAAACTGATATCTTTCCCGACAGATAAGATCTAAACCAGGCCAGAACCTGTCCGTGTAGACCAATTTGGGTTTCCAATTTCTCCAAAAGAATGTGGTGATCGATGGTATCAAAAGCAGCACTAAGGTCTAGGAGCACGAGGACAGATGCAGAGCCTCGGTCCGATGCCATTAAAATGTCATTTACCACCTTCACAAGTGCCGTCTCAGTGCTATGATGGGGTCTAAAACCAGACTGAAGCATTTCATATACATTGTTTTGTCTTCAGGAAGGCAGTGAATTGCTGCGCAACAGCCTTTTCTAAAATTTGAGAGGAATGGAAGATTCAATATTGGCCGATAGTTTTTTTTATATTTTCTGGGTCAAGGTTTGGCTTTTTCAAGAGAGGCTTTATTACTGCCACTTTTAGTAAGTTTGGTAGACATCCGGTGGATAGAGAGCCGTTTATTATGCTCATCATAGTTGGGCCAAGCACAGGAAGCAGCTCTTTCAGTAGTTTAGTTGGAATAGGGTCCAGTATGCAGCTGGAAGGTTTAGAGGCCATGATTATTTTCATCATTGTGTCAAGAGATATGTCTCATACTGCGGGTAATGGAGTCACCAATGTAATGGATAATGGATGTAATGGGTAATGGAGTCACCAATGTAATGGATAATGAATGTAATGGGTAATGTAGTCGCCAATGTAATGGATAATGTATGTAATGGGTAATGTAGTCACCAATGTAATGGGTAATGGATGTAATGGGCAATGGAGTCACCAATGTAATGGATAATGGATGTAATGGGTAATGGAGTCACCAATGTAATGGGTAATGGATGTAATGGGCAATGTAGTCGCCAATGTATTGGATAATGGATGTAATGGGTAATGTAGTCACCAATGTAATGGATAATGAATGTAATGGGTAATGGAGGCACCAATGTAATGGATAATGGATGTAATGGGTAATGGAGTCGCCAATGTAATGGATAATGGATGTAATGGGTAATGGAGTCACCAATGTAATGGATAATGTATGTAATGGGTAATGGAGTCGCCAATGTAATGGATAATGGAGTCGCCAATGTAATGGATAATGAATGTAATGGGTAATGGAGTCACCAATGTAATGGATAATGGATGTGATGGGTAATGGAGTCACCAATGTAATGGATAATGTATGTAATGGGTAATGGAGTCGCCAATGTAATGGATAATGAATAATGGGTAATGGAGTCGCCAATGACTCGAGTTTTCAATTTGTCAGAGCTAATGCTGGGAAGCTTCGGCGTCTCAGACCCCGTAATGGGAGGAGTAGAGACCAGAGAAGACTCGGCCTCTGACTCCGACTCGCTGCTTAATGGGGAAAACCGGTTGAAAGTTTCTGTCGGCTGAATGAGCGACACCGGTTGAGCGTTCCTACAGCATTTCCCACCAGAAACCGTGAGAAAGTTGTCCGGCTGCGGGGACCTAGCGAGGGGATTTATACTAACGTTACTATCTGTACTTACTGGTGGCACAGACGCTGTTTCATCCTTTCCTACACTGAAATGACACTTGCCTAACGATTGCGTCTGAAGCTGGGCTTGTAGCACAGCTATCCTCGCCGTAAGGCGATCATTCTCCTGTATATTATGAGTACAGCGACTGCAATTAGAAGGCATCATGTTAATGTTACTACTTAGCTTCGGCTGGTGGAGGTCCTGACGAACCATGTCCGGATAAAGCATCCGGAGTGAAAAAGTTGAGGAAAAAAATAAATATATAAACGGTAATTAACTTCTTGAAACTCCCCATCCCGGATCCGGGTTTGTGACTAAAGCCTCAGGCTCATTAGCATAACGCAACGTTAACGATTTCTGAAAATCGCAAATAAAATGAAAATAATGCGTCTGCTCTCAAGCTTAGCCTTTTCTTAACAACACTGTCATCTCAGATTTTCAAAATATGCTTTTGAACCATAGAAATTGACTAATTTGTGTAAGAGTATGCAAAGCTAGCATAGCATTTTGAGTAGCATTTAGCACGCAACATTTTCACAAAAACCAGATAACCAAATAAATAAAATCATTTACCTTTGAAGAGCTTCTGATGTTTTCAATGAGGAGACTCTCAGTTACATACCAAATGCGCAGTTTTTCCTGAAAGCGTCTGTGTGTAGGAGAAATCGTTCCGTTTTCTACATTGCGTCTGGCTACCGAAACGAACCAAAAATTCAGTCACCTACAACGTAAAACTTTTTCCGGATTAACTACATAATATCGACCGAAACATGGCAAACGTTGTTTGGAATCAATCCTCAAGGTGTTTTTTCACATATCTCTTCATTGATATGCAGTTCGTGGAAGCTTGCTTTCCTCTCTGTATCGCATGGAAAAATACTGGCAGGTGACTTTTGCGCACCAATTTCGGCGCAGGACACCGGGCGGACACCTGGTAAATGTGGTCTCTTATGGTCAATCTTCCAATGATCTGCCTACAAATACGTCACAATGCAGCAGACACCTTGGGGAAACGACAGAAAGGGCATGCTCATTCCTCTCGCATTCACAGCCATATAAGGAGACAATGGAAAACAGAGCCTCAAAAATCCTTGTCATTTCCTGGATGCCATCTCATCTTCTTTTTGCCTGAAGCTCACGTTCTAGGGCACGCACAGAGAATATCTTGGTATTTCTGGACACGTCAGAGTGTTTTCTTTCGAATGGTATCAATTATATGCATAGTCGAGCATCTTTTTGTGACAAAATATCTTGTTTAAAACGGGAACGTTTTTCATCCAAAAATGAAATAGCGCCCCCCATAGATGTAAGAGGTTTTAAAAAGTAAAAAACGTAAAGTTGTCAGGTAGCAAAATAGGTTGGCAACAAAACGCACAGCAACTCGAAAACAAGTCTGCAAGTTGTGACCGGAAATTACGTCAGACGTCAGATTGTGTCTGTAAAATGTATATGGCTAGCTCTATGTATATGGCTAACACCACCATCACAAACCAACACCACCAACACCATGACCACACCACACACCACACCACCACCACACACAACACCAATACCACACCACACACCACCACCACACACCACCACACCACAGACCACTAACCAACACCACAAACCAACACCACCAACACACACCACCAACACACACCACCACCACACACACCACCACACATCACCACCACACACCAACCACCACACACCACACCACCACCACCACCACACCACATAACCACCACACACCAATACCACACCACATAACCACACACCAAAATCACCACATACACCACACCACCACACACCACATAACTGTTACGTTCCCCAGTTTATGTGTTGTAGTTTGTGTATTTGCATGTATTTATTTCAGGAAATGGCTTCCTGAAATCCCTCAAGCAGCTGATTGGTCGACTCCATGGCTAACTGGAGAGCTGACCCCGCCCCCTCATCAAGACACAGCTGTCTCCAGTTACACATTCATTCTGAAGCTATACATAAAGCCAGTGATCTGTTCAGTAGAGATTTTTTTGCTGGGGGTTCATTGCTGGGAGGTCATTGCAGAGAGATTGAATGTGAGGGAGGTCATTGATGAGAGAGAGGAGGTTGATGACTGTGGATAATTTACTATGTTAGTTGTTGGTAGCAGTTGGTATGTTCAGTGAGTTTGTTGCTCAGATAGAGCTTATTTGATGTCCTTTGTTTCTTAGTTTGTTTGAGAAATTATTTGTTCTCCTGTTTCATTTGTTCCCAGGGGGGAAGGGGAAGGCACCTAGGGAGTGCTTAGGCAATAGACCCGCGGGCATACATATACCCGTTGCATATTCACTGTCTAGGCACACTAGGTAAGACCTGGGCGGACCACCCCCTGTATTTTGGTTAGGGCACCAGGTGGTGCTAAATTAGGTAAGTAGTGGGTAGGCAGGTA